>NC_056740.1:242669359-242674359 GCF_019279795.1 Protopterus annectens
TGAATTGGGAAACATTTTTGTTTAATTGATAGAACCAATAATTTCAAAGGAGGTCACTTTGTTTGTGTGAGGTTCCCTTCAGTCGCCATGTGAGAACCAGCTACCCTTGAAAGTCTCCATCCTTGCCTCACATGAAAACCACCAACCTTTCATTATCTCCCACCCACTTATTCTGGCCCTATAACATGCTCATCTGGTGTCTGGGCCCCTGTTTCTTAAAGTTTCAGAAAACTATGTGCAACCCCCCACAGTGAGAGCATGCATATAAAGATGCTGTCCAAGCACACTCTTATGGCATTGAGTGCCCTGCATGGTTTGGGAGTAGGTCTCAGGGTTTAACTGTAGGCCTCAGGGATTGGAGGTAGGCCTCACTGGATCTGTATTTCACTGTGTCTTATTCCCATAGATCATCAGACATATCCACAAAATGAGATGCCATATGTCCCATCTGAGCTGTTTATCAGATTTTGTGAGCTCCTGAATGTCTGTTGATATCATAACCATGCCTGACTTCCCCGCTTCTTATAAGGTTCGCTGGTAATGAATAGTAACTGATCAAGTGATGCATTTGGTCAGAGTATTCTTCAACATGTCTACACATGTAGCACATAAAGCCCAGACACCATTTAAACCAGCTCTTCACCTCAAACCAGGAGCTGTGGCATTTACCCAAGGCTGCCATAGCAGCCACTAAGTCCTGAGTCACCTAATGGTGCATTTCTGTGATTCTCTGGACTTCATCTTAGTCAAACAGATCAAACACATCTACAAAATCATCTTAACAGACTTTTTTCCCTTAAAACCTGCAGGATATAAGCAGCTATATGCTCTAGCTTCTGAAAATGTGTGCCTTGCAGCCATTCTACTGCTTGTATACCTCTTGCATACCCTGAGCAACCCTTGGAACTCTCCTGAACTTCCATCCCTTGCTTTCCCTAGTGGTAGCTGATACCTGCTAAAACCCTAATCATGGTTTTTCTAGCTGTACCCTCAGCTTGCCTGTGGCCTTGGACATCATTAGCCACTTGCTTTGTCCTTACTGTGTAACAAATCAGTGTAACAACATGGTCATTCATTCCATGAGTTTTATATTACTTTTCAAATAAGAAGCTTTATCAAAGCATCTTCAGGCACATCCATCTCCGTACATGTAGGGAAGCTGCTACCATCTATAGTTCTGTTTTAGAATCTTGGCTATGCTCTTCCTTCACTGTTATTTGATATGGATGGATAATATTCATTATCTGTGTGCCCATGGCTGACCCTGGTCCTCCTTGTGGTGAGTGACTGCCTCTCATACTTCTCTGCTACACCCATCTCAGCTGACAGGACACTTGTATCCATGTCTTTAAACAACTTTAGTACTTGCTGGGCTATCTCCTCCCACTCTTGTTTATAATAACTGGGTATTGCAGCATATCACTTAGTAAATAGATTAAGAACAGCTGTATCCATGCTTAATAAATAGAATAAGCATAGCTACAGTGGCAGTTATGAGAGGGGTTAAAAGACCATTAGTATAAATGTTACCTAAAGCCATTACCATAACATCTCACACTGCATACCTACACTGTCCCCTTGTTACCTTTTATAAACCAAAGTCATATTGTCATACCAGTTTTAATCATTTATGGTCCTACTCCCTCTCTGTGCATCATTGTTATTTTGCTACATATATTATATATATATATATATATATATATATATACACACACACACACACACACACACACACACACACACACACACACACACACACACACGCACACACACGTGTGGGTGTATTTCATATAATCATAAAATCAAATAGTCGATCTACAAAGAAAAACTCAAATTATCTACAACAACATGCTAACAAACTAAAAAGTTTTCTGTGCATATGCCCCCCACATCCCCTGCTACATATATACATATATATGGAAACATTCCATATAATTAAATTTACATAATTTCAAACATGTTTAACACTGGCATTTCACTACTTCTGCTGGCAGTAAGCCCAAGCAAGATTCTGCACAGTAGGAACTGGAGGATTTGCCCTTTTCCCCACTGCAGAGCGATCTCAGAGTTGGTATATGTAATTAGCTGGAGGGTAGGGAAGTGCAGGGCGAAATGTAAGTGTTTTGTTTTTTTCAGTGTTTTGGCTTTCAATCTTTCTGGATCAATGTTTATTCTTTCAAGATTTGCTTACTTTGTGTGTGTATATATATATATATATATATATATATATATATATATATATTATATGTATATATGTCAGAGGGAGTAGAGTTGGCAAAGGTGGTTGAGTTTAAATACTTGGGATCAACAGTTCAGAGTAATGGCGAGTGTGGAAGAGAGGTGAAGAAGAGAGTACAGGCAGTGTGGAGTGGGTGGAGAAGAGTGTTGGGAGTGATTTGTGACAGAAGACTACCAGTAAGAGTGAAAAGGAAGGTCTACAAGAGGGTAGTGAGACCAGCTATGTTATATGGAGACAGTGGCATTGACAAAAGGCAGGAGTTAGAGCTGGATGTGGCAGAGTTAAAGATGTTAAGATTTGCACTGGGTGTGACAAGGGTAGACAGGATTAGGAATAAGTATATTAGGGGGTCAGCCCAGGTTGGACGGTTTGGAAACAAAGCCAGAGAGGCGAGATTGCATTGGTTTGGACATGTGCTGAGGAGGGATGCTGGGTATATTGGGAAAAGGATGCTAAGGATGAGGCTGCTAGGTAAGAGGAAAAGAGGAAGGCCTAAGTTAAGGTTTATGGATGAGGTGAGAGAGGACATGCAGGTGGTTGGTGTGACAGAGAAAGATGCAGGGGACAGGAAGAAATGGAAAAAGATGATCCGCTGTGGTGACCCCAAATGGGAACAGCCGAAAGAAAAAGAAGATGTATATATGTCAGAGGTCACAAAAAAGTAGAAAAATGGCAAATTCCCACTCCCTAGTGTACTGCAGTCTCCCACAAAGTAATATCGACATTTTGCAGTCATATAACTATTCATTTGTTTCTTGCTGGCATTACTCACGTTTGGTTTTCTAAATGTCTGACCAACTCAAAAACACTTTTATAGCTATTTATCGGTCTGTTTTTATATGTGTGTGTGTGTGTGTGTGTGTGTGTGTGTGTGTGTGTGTGTGTGTGTGTGTGTGTGTGTGTTAATATCCCCACTTCCCCTTCCTTTTTATACTTCTTAACTAGTTGTTGTATGCCTAGACCTAGGTGCTACACTATGGTATTAATAAATACATTTTGCACCAACTATCTTCTTGAGTCATACATTCTTGATGATGCATTTCATTTGTTACTTTATTTTTACATCAGGACATACATTTACAACTGCATCTGGTAGCAGATGATTGATCACGTCATATATCTTAAGTTAAATTGTGACTCAGACTCTCTGTGAATAGTCAATTGTGGCCAGAACTGCTAAATGCCTCCCCTGCAGTGCAAACTGCACTCTAACCACATTATTTCATAAAAAAGTGGCCACCGTGCCCTTTGATACAATGACATCATGTTCTTGATAATGTGATCCTCTGTTCCCTGAGGATTATATTTACTGGCAGTTCCTTACCCTGTTAATAAGTTATTTATATTGTGTTTTTTTTTTTTACATTTGATTTCACAATGAGCAGGCCTGCTCTGCAGTGCTTTATAACTGATGGTATCTATAGCTACAGCTTTGCATCACTATTCAGCCTTCCTTACCTCTATTATTTTGTCTGAAAAAAAACTGCAGACCATCTTACAGGAGCTTACCCCTATAATTTTGACCATAAACCTGTTATTTCTAGTTAAGTAGGTCTCATCACATTCCTGATCTCATGTTATTTCTTCTTCCAAATCCTGTTTGCATGGTGAAAGACACAGTAACATCCATGTACTCAGTTTGCATTACTGAATCTGCTGCAATATAAGACTGATGGCTGTGTGCTTGCTTAAAATTGTCTTCTTTACGAATGAAGTTTTTTATATTTGGTAAAGAATTTAAGCACCCATCCTTTCTGTTCACTTGGGAAGAGCACCATTTCATCAGTAAGTGCCCCCAGGAAGGTGATGTCATCTTGTTAACTTGAAAGACTGTCAGTGCAGATGGACCTATTATTGCCTGCAGTTGTCCCTTGGCTTTGCAAGTCTTTGGCTGAATTTGAAGTGCTTGGCCTTGAGATACTGTCCCTTTAGATGGTGTTGGGTTTCCTGATTCTCCATTTCCCACTTTAGGCATTATCTTTACTGTCAAGGAAATGTTTTTTAAGGGTGGGATGACAGGTTTAATATAGCCAAGAAGCCTGTTTAGTCTTGAAATCATTTCATTTTCTTTGGAAGAAGCGGCATCTTCTATTCATTGTTTTGTTACACTGATTAACTTATTGTGTTTTGTTTACCTTAATTGTTAGTCATCTGTTTTAGATTTGATTTTTAGTTTTCTATGGATATGTTTCAATCTTCTGCAGCAGTGTATTGTTTATAAAAGTTTAGCCATGGTAGGATAGGCCTTCTCCATCCCATAATTTGTTTTGCAACCTGCACTATTTTGTGTTTTACGAGGTTGATTTCTATGACACCTTTTCTACTGAATAACATGCTGTTTAAATACAGGGTACAATGGGAAGCATTTCTACAGAACAAGAGGAAAATCTGTTGAATATTTAACTTTTATGACTATGGTTCATGTTTTTTCCCCCATGGAAGCTTCACCATTCTACCTTTCCCTGTAACAGATTTCAGTGACATGAGAAAGTGTTCAACATCTTTTCTTTATTGTTGTAATTGTTGTTGGTGGTGGTAGATTAATGGATTATGGCCTCTGGTATTACATAATTTAATTTTTTGAAGATCAGTACTTAAAAATTTTTCTAGAATGGTGGCTCTATGAACATTATGACAATGTTGCTTTATGAAAGTGGATTTCACCAATGCAGTTGTACTGGTAACAGCCTGGCACATTTAATTAAACCACTGTTGAGGTTTTTCAGTCATACTTTTTGGGATCCAACGCCTGTTTTCTGGC
>NC_056740.1:242676859-242719359 GCF_019279795.1 Protopterus annectens
AAACAAATGACTGGTGCCAGAAACATGGCCTAAGCTGAATGCCGAAAGATGCATCATCATCCCTTTGGGGAGAGTGACGTCCCCACATATATCACATTAATAACAATGTCCTAAGCATGCAATCACTTGTGAGGGATTTGGCACCAGATTGATAGCAACCTGACTTTTGACCACCGTGTTGCTTCCATTGTACGGAAAGCTTTCTACATGGCCCACATCATAAGTAAGGGTATCTCATCCAGGGACAAGGTGATCATAACATCCCTGTATTCTTCCCTTACAAGGTGAATTATTGAGTACAAGGCAAAAAAAAACAGTAAAGCACATGCAGCACCTGAAGAGACCACAGAGGTTCCTCACCAGGAGAATCCAGGGCCTCAAACATCAACCCTACACAAATAGACTAAAAGCCCTGTCCCTCTACTCAGTTTCATACAGACTCATCAGAGGTGACCTCTGTCTGGCATACAAAGAAATCTCAGACCTGCCTTGATGGTACTGCTGCATATCCGCAAGTCAAGCTCCACTCGAATAACCCACACACGTGACCTCAACCTGGTCTGTGACATTAATAGGACTTGTTGGTGAGACAGATTTGTGCTACAGAGACTCTCGCATCTGTGAAATAGACTCCCTCTCCACTTCAAGCAGAGTACCTCAT
Source organism: Protopterus annectens (assembly GCF_019279795.1). Taxonomy (NCBI): domain Eukaryota; kingdom Metazoa; phylum Chordata; order Ceratodontiformes; family Protopteridae; genus Protopterus; species Protopterus annectens. The sequence goes on from NC_056740.1 coordinate 242,677,521, forward strand.
TATCCGTTTTTAAGCACAACCTGGATAACTGAATGGGAAACAGAAAATACTCCCCTGGGATTCTACCTGTATCCCTGCTGGACAGGGGCTTTGGGTGCTGACTTGTCTAAACATGGGTTAAACTCTTGGCTAGGCTTATAAGGACTTCAGGGCCAATAGCCTAGTAACTTCCTATGACCCTATAATGATGATCCTATGTAGATGAAGCACAGCCCTGAGGCAGCCAAAGGTCAGCCATGAGCAGACAAAAAGAGAGGAAAAAGAACTGATGCTGGACTGAAATCCATCTTCATAAAGAAATACATAGAAGATGAAGATACTCCCCTAATTTATACTCCACTTATATTTCCAAAGGCACAGGCATGTATGTATGCTAAGAGTCTTCAGGAAAAAAGAAGGTGTAGCTCATAAAGTAGGACAGGCATAAGCACTTCCAACAGATTCACTATACAATCTCAAAATACTGAAATATCGAATTTCAGTATCTTGAGACTGTATAGCCAAAAATCCACATAACTGAAAACCAACAACCGTGAAAATCAAAATCGCGACCATACACATACACACACCACCACACAAACAAACACACATACATCTACCTAACCACACTACAAGAAACAAAACAACACACACAAACACAAACATAACATAACATGCAAACACACCTACCCCCACACCCCCGCTACTTATATATACTAACTCCGAGGTCGCACTAAACACACAAACACATAAAACCCACCACTACACACACTCACACACACTAAAATCCCTACCCAATACCCTTATGAAAACACCACTTACCTAAATCCCCAGCTAAATCCACACACCGCACCACACGTCATGAACACAACACCACAACAGCAGATTCGACATTTCCGCATTTGATATAGTGCAGTTTTGCGTAACTGCACTTATGACTATACAGTCTCGAGATACTGAAATTTGATATTTCAGTATTTTGAGATTGTATAGTGAATCTCTTCCTACATATCATTCCTTCACACACATATAACATGTATGTTCTCACCCTGCTTCAGTGACTTACAATAAGAGATGTCTAGTTGTACTTAAGTGTTTTTCACTCACACCATAAGTCTCCTAAGTCATGTGACAGTGTTCAAGGTCAAAGAATATCAAAGAACACTGATTTCACCAATTTGAGATCATAAGCCAAATTCCCAACACAGTTATCCAATTCTTTCTTAAATAAGATAAAATTACTTAGCATTCTAATACTCACAGAACTGTTAGTCCATATTGTTGGAATTTTCAAAGTAATGAAGTTTTGCCATGAAGTAGTTTTTATTAATGTTGCCCCCTATCCATGACCAGACAGAAGAGAAGTTTATTTGTATGTTGGATGACAGGGCTGATTAAATGTTATTGGCTTCCAGGAGCAGGATATCATCAACACAGGGGACAGTATTGAGCTGTGAGAGGTCATAGGTGAGGTTGTTTATATAGATACTAACAGAAGTGTAAGGAAAGAAAATGAGATGTGGTGATATGTCCGAAAGACTTCCACAATGTCTTCTTCTTCACTGTCAGATGTTTAAAAAAATCATCTTAATGTTCACTACATTCAAAATAGCAACTAAAATTAAATAAAAAGACACTAGGTTAAGTACTTTCAACATGTGCAAATCAGCTTAGATTTCTTCAGCACCTGGTGCATCTACTAAGGAAACAGTCTTGTATAACATCCAGGTCAAAATGCAAAGTGCAAAATAATCATTTAGCAAATTAAAAATATATATATAACAATTGTGTGTTCCATCATAAATAAAAATTTTGTATGTATATAAATTGCCAAATGTATGAAAGTATAAAAACATTCACCAAAAACATTCTTTAAAAACACTCCAAAATGTGAACAATTTGTTGTTAAGTCTAATGACAGAGCCTTTTGGAATAATAATGAACTAGAACCAGAATGGAAATTATTAGAGAAAACCTGGAACATTATATCTTTCACATAGTATTGGAACCATAATATAGTATTTGCCCAACTTTAAGTCACTGCAGTTTCCTTAAAAGATAACCATGGTCTACAGTTTCAAAGGCTCTTGTCATATTCCTGCTAAGACAAGGTCTTCATTTGTGTTATTATAGATTTTGCTGATGACAGTGTAGAAAGCTGTTATAGTACTTGTTTGTATACTTGTTTTTCAAAGAGTTTAGTGAAAGGGCATTAAGTCAGAAACTGGCCTAAAGTCATCAGCCTGTTGCCTTGTCTTTGGCAACTAAGTGAAAAACAGAAAGGCATTTGGAGCTATGTCTACTGTTAAAGTGAATTATCATCCAACTGTATTGTATATGCTTGAAATCTAACAGTCTCTTTGTATGTTAGCTTAGTGTGCTAAGATACTCAGGTGTCCATTGTAAGGGGCAGCATAAGGCATAAATATATATTTTTTAATGTTTTGCAAATTCCTTGCATGTAGTCCTCAAAGTATTATGCTCCATTTACTTTTTCACTGTAAGTACCTTCCTTCCTCTTATCAACATATAAACTTCAATAAGATAAAAGAATTAATATCAAATAGTGGTTTAAAGTCTGCCAGTACAAATAAGCTCAAACAGGGTAGCATTATATCACTACTCATGATTAATAGTTGCTAGCATTCAATAACTTTCATAAGGGTAATATGTAAGTAATTTGTTAGAATGAACATTACTGCATTAAATATAAAGAGATCATAGATGAAAGATAATTAACAGACATAACATTTGCTTTATAAATTATTTTTCTAATGCTGATAATAAATGATTTAAAAGGTAATTTCCCACATCTTAGTAAAACCAGCCTGAGCAGTGTTTTTCATATGATATGTGTCATCAGTCAAGTGAGAAAATAAGTAATTTAACAGATGTGATCATCAGCTAAGGAAGAACATTAATGAATAAAAGACTTTTTTTCTTCTTTTGTTTAAATAGGAAAGAACGAATCACCCTAGTTAGTAAGGGATTAACATAACTTTTATCTTTTATGGGACGCTTCCTCATTTAGTCTGATATGGTAATCATTTCTGGATAATACATCCTGCAATAATTGGAATAAGCTGACTGCAAAGTTATTTCCCAGCAATTATACAAAAATGGCTGTGTCAGAGTGCCATTCAGTGCAAATTCATTCATTTGAGAATCATTATTTGCAGAGGACCCTGCCAGAGAGCCAGTGATAACGAAACATTAACAGTTAGGTCAGGACTCAGATCATGTTCTAAGTGTTTCCTGCTGAGGGTCTTAGTATACATAAAACAGACTGTGTGTGTGTGTGTGTGTGTGTGTGTGTGTGTGTGTGTGTGTGTGTGTGTTTATTTTACTAGGTAGTATCACTATGTCTTATAAAATTGGTTGCACTGTCTGAACATGCAAGTTATTTTGCTGCCCTGATGTAACTTTTATACACAGAGGCCCTAAGTGAAATTAAGTACTTTTCTTCAATTTTTATTTTTTGCTTCTTTTTACTGTATATGTATGCTAAGTGCTCATCACAAGCTGCTATTAAGAAATCTCATCCTTTGTTTCTGATGTATGCTGAACCCCTAAAATTGGAATGCTCATATCAAGGTTACCTTATTTGGTAAAAACAAATATGAATAAATAATCTCATTACTAGTTACATTGCATATGAAGTTTTGCTCTTGAGCAGTTTCAGGTGTTGCTTTAGTGTCTTCCTTTTTCATCACATATACTTCATTCTAGAATTTCCTTTTTGTTTTCTATGATTTTGTAGAGTTTTATCCTTGCCACTGGCTATCATTTTACAGACATTGTATGAGAAGTGTAGATTGATTTCTTAAAGAAAAGCAATTTTCTTAGAAATCCACACATGGTACTAACAGTGATAAATTTGTAAGGAATGGTTTTCTCAGTAAGAAATACAGGTACATGGTTTATATTTGTACTAATTTAATTTCAAGAAAAAAAAAGACGGTATTACAAACCAAGCACACTCACTATGTATAGGGAAATAAATATTATAATGCTCTTTCTTGCAGACCAAAACATAGTATGTGATTGCTGATTCGCCAACAAGGAAATGGCCACTGAAACAAAAATGGACATTAAGCTAAGACAGAATAAAACAGCAGTGCTGCACGATCAATGGACAAGAAAAGAAGGTGAAGAGGCTAGTATAATTTGTTGCTAAGAGAAAACATTATTTTTCTAATTGAAAACACTTGTGTGCATTTGAGAATGTTTTTGTAAACTGATGCACAGGGTTTGACGGAAGTGGAAAACCAAGAAGGAGAAGAAAGAAAGCACAAAAGAAAAGAAACCTGGAGAAAGAGAAGAAAGATGAAGGGAGGGTTAGTGTTAAATTCCTCCCTGAGAATAGTTACACGGACTGGCAGAACAAGTGACACTGAAAGTTAAGCAACAGCTAAAGAATATGAGAAAATAGGCAGTCAATGAGGATGGTGACTTCTTTTGTTCATTATAAGTAAGCAGAGAAAGTAAAGAAAGCCAACAGCATGCATTTGCTAAGGAGGAAGAATCTGTCTATGGAGATTAAAAAATAAAAAATATAATAATTTCTGAAGCAAGCAGTTAGGCAGAACAAAGACAAGAGAGCATCAGAAGGAATGATGTGGGACTGTACTTTTTTGCTAGATGAATAACAAAGTAGGTGTAAGATATAGTTATGCTAGATACAGATAATATGTTTGCTGCACCACAGGTGAAGATGATCTTGTTTCACTGTGCATGTTTTGTCAGCAGATCGGTGTTTTGGGTATGTACTCCCCATTCCATAATGCTTTGTGAATATTCAGGATGATTGATATCACTTAATCAGGGCATCAGAGGCAAACATTTTATTCTGATAAGTGATTAGACTTGTGTGCAGTATCACACGGATAATGCATACTAGGTTGTTCAACTTCCCATTCCTTTGCTCTGTAATTATGCATAGTCACTGATATCGGATAGCTAGCATCTCATGTCAGACCCAGTTTTCAGTGAGACATGTCATTTGATAGGGTATGTGCAGTTTACAGTGCTATGTTATTCAGCTGGGTTAGTGCCTCATTTTATTATTACACTAGCTGTGCTACTCACACTGCGGTGGTGGTGCTGCGGTAGCGTTGTCGCCTCATAGTAAGACGTTGTCCTGTTCGATTCTCAGCTAAAGCGTCTTCTGTGTGGAGACATGCATGAATGGGTGTACCTTTGTTGAAGTTTGTATGTCAGGGCTGGCAACTCAGCACGTAAAAATCTGCTGCCAATCATTAGCGGACCGGAGTTCCACTGTGGCGACCCCTTACTGGGAAAAGCCGAAAAACACAACAACAACAACAACTAGCTATGTTACTCAGCAGGGTTGGTGCCTCATTTGTTATTGTACTTGCTATGTTACTCAGCAGGATCAGTGTGTCACCCTACTACTGCAGTTACATTACTCACCATGATCAGTTTCTCACCTTATTACTGCAACTGCTATGTTACTCAGCAGGGTCAGTGCCTCACCTTACTACTACAGTTTCTGTGTTACTTAGCATGGTCAGTGCTTCCCCTTATTAGTGCACTTGTTATGTTACTGAGCATGGTCAGTGACTCACCTTATTGCCACGGCTTCTACTCAGCAGGGTCAGTGTCTCACCTTATTACTGCAGTTTGTATGTCACTCACCAGGGTCAGTGCCTTAGCTTATTACTGCAGTTGCTGTGTTACTCAGGACAAACCAGTTATTCATACTCTGCTACCTTGTGCCTTCAGAAAAATCAGTTATTACATCTGATTAGAAGGTAGAAGGCTTGCAGAGATATCCAAAAGCGTTTTTTTATTCTTTTTTTATTTTTTTACAAAAAGAAAACAGTGGATCTAAGGAATGGCCTACTGAAATGTATAGTGGGGAGGTAATTCACAAAGAAACAGAAGCTGGCATGGCACAGGTAGAAAAAGGATAGAAAGCAAAGTAGGGATGAACAGGAAGCAAAGTATTAAGCCATTAAAAAGACAGACTAAATAGGCTTACTGTCACCTTCTATCATTAAGCAAATGTAATATAATGTAATGCAGTGAAGACGGGGCAAATAGGATGTTCTTATTCCCATGTGTCATGTTTTAAGATAAGACCTTAAGACAGTACAGTAGTTAGTCCCAGGTATGGCTGATTTTTTTGAGTCATTTCAACAGTAGGACAGTTTCATAAAATAGTTGGACAAAAACAATAAAAAAAGACTGGACAGACAATCATCCACAATACCCTACATGCAGGTGGATTGATTCCCTGCATTCCCTCACTAATTACAATCATCTCTAAGATCAGATCAGCTTGGGAGAAACCAGCAATTTTATGCACGTGGTACTTCAATAACTATGCATCACATTCCTGGATGTTGGCAGGTTTATTGCCTAAAGATGAAGGAAGAAAAATGAATATGAGATAATGTTTTCAGCTAATCAAGAAAAACAGCTTTAGGCACATTTCTTGTTCAGCTGAACTGATTTTTTCACATTTACCATTCTTGGTCATAGCACGGAATTCTGCAAATTCAGAACAGTGATTAAGGTGCAGTTGAACAAAAGCTCTGTGTGTAATCTGCCTTTCAAGCACTATTGGTTTGAATGGGGCATTTCAGCCGACAGAACTAGCAGTACATGAGTGATTACAGTTGTAGGTGTTAATGAGTTAACACGATGGAATGATCAGAGCTGTTGAATTACTTGCTCTTTTGATGATTCTGAAGGTCAGTACTCTCTTTCATACTACATCTTTCATTACTTTTCCAACAAAAGCCATATCATCTAATTCTTCCTCTTTTAGTTTCATAAGTTCATAGTACAAAGATATCTCCCCTTGCAGGTGTAACTCTCAACTGTTCAGGTTTTGACAAAATGTCCAGATTTTTGTCTCATATTTTTGGCCTATTCCTCATAAAATTTGTGATATTCTGGCAAATCACTGAGGATTGAAATAACTAAATAATATCACACATTTGAGTTTCAGACGTCATTTCCTTCAGAAAATGCATGCCAAGACACCTGCTGTTATTCTAGCAACTTTCTAAGTCTGTAAGTGCACTATTTAAAATTTGTCCCTATTTTGAGCCACCGTTCCCTCATTATTTTAGGCTTTGTCTAGATTTCTTGTGCTAAGAGGTTGAGAGGTATGCTTGCAGGTCATTTTAAGCCTAGCCAGTTTCCCTATTTGTGCTTAAATTAACCTAACCCATTTGGTTATAAATTGGCCTTACCTATCCTATGGTTGATAATTATATATTATCCCTAATGAGATTAACTTGGCATATACCATAGATGATTTGAGGGGATCCATGTATGTTAATTTTTACATCTTCCTCCACTTCATATTGCCTTACTTGCACCACTGATATTATGCCCCATGACACTTCTGTAAAATGTAAATTCCCTCAACATTTTATTCTCTTTTAGTTCTTTTATATAATTCTCAGCTATTATACCTTCTTTATAACCTCAAACATCTACCTCTGCCTTGACTCCTGCTCTGTTTTATGACACAGAGAAGTAGCATAAGGAATAATCATTGCATGAGCAATATGTGAAGATGTTCACAAGTGTTGTGTCATTATGTGTTGGTGGATTACCCATGCAAGGGGTAATGATTTAAATCACACTTCTGTGCAATACCTGAAGCAAGTATATCCTCACTAGAGTTGATGCATGATTCAGGACGAACAGCAAATCACTTAGTAAAGATGTTGTCAAGAATACACATAAGCTACATTATCAAACTGTATCAATTATTTACCGTGAGCAGAATTTATGCCCTACCATTAGTGAGATTATCATGTGTAAATTTCTTTGCCATGCAAAATATAACAGTAATGCAGGAAAACATTATAATCTTCGTACATTCATCATTTATGACTTTGGTTTTGTTACTGTACAGTAAGTTACTACTAATGGGCTATACACCTCTTATATGTCTTAAAGTTTTAGTGGTGTTAATACATGTGGGTGGTAGGAAATAAACTACCTTCTATCTACTTACCCATAAGTATGAATAGTGAATGTGAAATATTTTGAACAAAGACTGAATGACATTATTTCAGCAGTTATTGCAGTTTTCTGAGCTAGTAAGCCAATCACTTGATCTAGGACTATCATCATAGGTATCTAATATAGACCCGAAGACAGCTTCCACAGCATATCCCAATATATAATCCTTTATTGCTGTTGTAAAGTGAATATGACACCCCATATTGCTAAGTGGATTACTAAAGGCCATCAGATGGATGCCAAGTAGCATGCATTAAAGGAATAACACTGAACCTCTGAAAGGAAATCTAGGAATGCCACACAAATCATTCATTGGACCTTTATAGTTTGTTACTTTTTATTCTCTTCTTTCTGTCTCATACTAATACCTGGCATGCAAATTAGATAACACCAGCAACAGCAACTCAGGATATTTAAACACTGAACTGATTTGGTAGTTAAGTGCTGTAGCTAAATCGATCATTCCTTAATAGTCCCAACCCGCCACCTCAAAATAGACACTTTCAGAGCATCCTGCTCTTGTGTTAAATTGGGATTAAAATTAAGGCATAAATGCCCACAATCATATTTCAAGCTGCTGCTGTCATATTTATAAACACCACGCCATCTCATTCCATACCCCTGAAGGGCATCCATCTTCTGTGCACCCTTCTGATGTCAGACTGGGACAAAACTGAAAAAACAAGCAGAACTTAGCATATGTGTTGTCAGACATATATAAACAGCATGCCTGTTTACTCTCCCTCAAAATATAGCTACCTATATATGCAACAGATGTTGGATTATCAGGAAAATTATCAGTATGGTCCAGTCTAACAGATGGTACAGTGACCTCTGAGGTTTGGGATAAATGTTAAATAAATAATGACATCATCCCATTTCCCCGCACAAGTACAGCAACCTTCTGTGTATACCTATGAGCAAGACTGGTTTTAGAGTAGAAAGGGGTTCAGAGCAGAGGTGATTACTAAGCCCATGTCAAAATCCACTAATACAGCCTTGGTGTGTGGGGGTCATTTAGCTCCAGGAGTTCTGAAGGTCTGAGTATTCTGTGATGCACATTTCATCATTTTTTGAGGGATGTGCATTAAACTGAGCAAGTGACAAAAAGGTCAGTTAGTTTCATCCAGCCAACTCCCATCAGCAGTTATAGCCACTCCAATGTACAATTCAGATATAAGATCAAGATAAAAGAAAACAACCATGTATTTCATCTTTGCTCTAAACAGTTGCCACACATTAAAATATTGCACATTGCTTCACATGCTCACATCAGTCCTGCCACACCTAAATAATAAGCAAACAGCAGCAGTCAGCTAGTAATTTCTCTCCAAAGAATACAGTCACAATAACTATGCCTAAGTAGTCTGTGCATATCAGTTGTCCAGTTAAGTAGTTCATCTTCCTTCTCACAGATGCACGTTAGTCCTGCTAAGCCAGAACATGACCGTTTAAACTTGGGTAAATGATAAGAGGATCGGTTAATTTCATCCAGCTAGCCTCAACCCACACCCAGCAGTTATAACTATTACATCTGATTGCATACCTCTCAACTGTACCTGATTTTGACTCAAATTTACCTCTGTCCCTCTTTATAACTCCTAAAATGCTGTATATTTAGTGTTATAGACTTATTTTTCTTCAAAAAATGTATATTAATACAAATGTTCTTATTCTGTCAGTGTCTTAATTTAATAGTACTAACGTTTTAAAAATGTCCCTGATTGTTTCTGAATTTGTCCCCAATTTTGTTGCAATTTGTCCCTGGATTCATTGAGAGCTATGTTTGATGGCTATGTAATACCTCACCTCCACAATCCATACAAACAAGATCGCAAACATTAAAGTATCCCAGTCCAAGTTGCTCTAATTAAATTACAAAGCCCAAGAAATATTACTCAAAATATCTGGTTCATCATTGCCAAAACTCCTTTAAAAAATATTAACACTTATCTTACTTCAATTGTCAACACAAATCTCAAAGCCAGAAATACTGTCAACAATATCTCAACACCACACCACTCCTCTCACGTCATCTACCCAGTTACAGCAAAAAATATTATCAAAAAGTGCCTGGTTGTTCTCTGACAATCTTATTTTAAAATAGTAGTAACAAAATCTCATTGCGGCATTCCTCAAAATATGTTCAGAATTCTCCAGAATTATATATATATATATATATATATATATATATATATATATATATATATATATATGTAGAGAGAGAGAGAGAGACATGTGTGTGTGTGTGTGTGTGTGTGTGTGTGTGTGTGTGTGTGTGTGTGTGTGTGTGTGTGTGTGTGTGTGTGTGTGTGTTGAATGTTGTGAGGTCTGTACTCCCATGACATCACCATTTTTAACAACATGGTTTACATTATAACTTGTTATATTATAAGTTCAATTGATCACTACCCCCTGGATCATTCGACATTCCCATGTGCATTTTTATCTTCTTGTGTTGGTGCGTTATTTAATTATTTATTTTTTAGAGCAAAGAAACATTACTCTAAAAAATAAATAAATAAACAGGGAAAGAGTGCCTCCAAAAATAGAAAGCATGGCAACCTAGGCAATCACCTAGCTCACCTATAGATAAGACTGGCCTTGTCTGTTACAGTCTGAGAAAAGAAGAGCATTTTTTTCCTTATTACAAGTATATTCTGAGGATTATGGCTTAGTGTATTTGGTACCGCAATGCCATATTGCTACAACAAAAATGCATTTTATTTTATTAAATGGAATAATAAATAATATTTTATATTAAAATATAATATTATTGTACTAAACTGTGGGAACATTAAGAAGCAGGGGCATATGTTTGTATAGCAAGAGATTTGTCAGACTGCTATTTATCAGACAGTCAGGACTAACGAAACAGTTTCTCCAAGACTGCACTTATTATCTTGTGTATACCTTTTTTTAAGTTTTTTAAACTATATCCCATTTCATTATACTCTGAATTTTAAGATACTATACATAACACTCAGAAAACACTTCTCTTACATTTATTTTTTATGCAACATATTCCTCGGTGTTTCAGTGAAATCATTCAATAACGTCATAGGATGTTACAGTTTCAGTAAGTACTTATATATTTGATACAAGCAAGCAAAGAAAAACATGGGGGGATTCATGAAAGCCTACATGAAAGGTTTTACATTCAGTACACGCCACATTGCAGCGCACACTCATGCATAAATAAAGAAACTTTTGTGGCATGCAGATTACAGCATAAGTAGCTACATTTTAAGCTAATGAAGCAAATCAACACGGTGAAGTAATTCAACAACCTCTAAAGCAACTGTGTACAGTCTGTGCTCGTGTTGGCCGAGTAACCGGAAACATTTTGAATACAGCCATGGAAAGGAGTCGACATGGAAGCAAGAGCAAGTAAAAGCTCTTAAAATTTGTACAGAACTGACATCAACATGTAACCCCACAGATACTGTATAATCTAATTACACACTGTAGATGCTAGAATATCAGAGTTACAAAATAAATCATACATTTTTAAGGGCCATGACATAAATGCACCTTTGCACCCCACCCCCAAAAGAAAATTTTATTGTACATAATGCAGGCTGCTAAAATGTTTCAACATCCTGAAACAGAGTATTATATTGTACTGTAAGTGTATGTTGTATGTAGCAGATACATGTCAAAGTAATAGCCTCCCTTGTGTTTACAGTATTGTGCTCCTTTGCAGTTTCTCCACTGATACTAACTGTGTAGATTCCAGGCTGTCAGCATGGCGTAGATGCAAACTAGGCAAAAACTCATTGGAATTGATGAATCCCCAAAAAAGAGTAACCCTGTAGGGATGTTCACTTTGCAAAGGCACTTCCATGGTGTTTTTGTTTTCAATGGATGTTAACAGTGAGTGATAACATTGGGGGGGGGGTGTCAGGTTACACTTTCAAAGTTGTACAAGTGGGTCTGTGGAGGATAAAAATGGATGCAAGCTATGTACAAATCACAGGTTGTGTGTCATCCTTGGAATTTTGTTGTAAAATGTGTCTTCTCTGTCCATTTCAAATAATTTTTGTACATTTGGGTGATGGTGCATGTAGCACACCCACAGGTAATGGAGGAATGATTGGCAGCTTTTGCTGTGCTTCTTGTTAATTGTCCTGTGGCACCATGTGTATGTATAGGGCTAGAATGCAGATAGTCTTGGGTTTGAGCACAGGGTGGGCAAGCTTTACTTTTTATACTCAATATTTGTGAGATATCACAGGAATGGAGGAAAGTAATTACAGTTATGCAAAGCTGTGTGGGGGTGCAAGCGAGTATGCAGAGGTGCACCTAGCACACTGATGAACAAGCAGCAGGTATGTGTAATAGATGCTAATTACAGTATAAGAAGGTGAATTCCATTTTCATGAACCAATTCAACACAGTGCTGCTATTCAACATGCTATAAAACATCCACGTGACCTCCATTCTGGTTTTTCCTAAGTTCTTCAACACCACTGGAATAGAGACAAGGAAATTTTAACTGACGTAATGCTAGGAGCTACTGCAGCTATGCTACATCTGCATGTGCTAGTGGCTGAAGTCAGTGCTGCTGGTGCTGATGACAATAGGCCCAGGCCAAGAAGGAGAAGAGTGTTCAGGCCCAGGGTAACTTATCAGATGCTACATGACCTGGAGATTGGAGAGTAGTACAGGGTGGACATGGACACCTCTGTGAGCTCTGCCCCTCTCAACTCAGAGCCATAACCAATCAAGGGAAACCCATCCCAGTGGAAACTAAAGTATGTGTAGCCCTTAGACTATTAGCTACAGGTACTTTTCAAAGACCAACTGGGGACATGATGGGTGTATCACAGACATCAGCATCCAGGATCCTCCACCAATTCCTGGATGCTATACTCTTACATGCCAGTGAGCACATATCTTTTCCCAGTATTTCTGAGGAGAGGGCTATGAATATGCAACAGTCCTACTCTGTAGTGCACTACCCTGAAGTACTGGGTGCCATAGATTGCCTCGTGTACACATCAAGGCACCACCTGGTGAGCAGGGTAGAATCTATATAAACCGCAAGGGATACTGCACCATCAGCTGACAAGTGTTGTGCAATGGCAAGGGAATAATCTTGAATGTGGGTGCTGGCAACCGTAGCAATTATCATGACTCCAATATCTGGCATACATCACAGCTGTATCAGATATTTACTGGGGGGACATCCTACAGGTCCATTTAATGGGGGATGCTGGCTATGTACTGGAACTGTGGGTGATGGCACCCATCAAAATTACACACACACCCATGGAAGGATGTCATAATGAGGCACATGCTCAAGCCAGAAATATCATAGAGTATGTGTTTGGGCTGTTGACGTCATGGTTCCAGTGCTTAGATACATCTGGTGGAGCCCCGCAGTATAATCCAGAGATATGTGCACAAATCTTCACAGTATGTGCTATGCTGCACAATCTGATCTTGTTGAAACAGCTGCAGCAGGATCAGGTAAAGGAAGGGACACATGTCCCCCCACCAATGCCTAGGTCACCACAGCCACCATCAGAGGTGGGGTCAGAATGGTAACCACCAGTAACTGTGCCTACAGGCAAAGGTAGGCATGCTCAGTATACCCTTGCTTTGGCTAAAATAAAGCACATAGCCACATTCACTGACCACCTAGGTGTCTAATACCTTTCTCCTACTCACACACACATAGTAAAATTGATGCCAGGCAACACACACAACCTGTACCTCCCCATGTACTGGCTGCGTACTGCGTATATCAGACAGAGTCATGTGTCCACTGCTGAATTTGCAATGTAAGTCCTGAACCTAGAGTGTAGTTTTTGAATGATATTACCCTATATTTAGTAGGTTGGAATAGTAATTAAGTAAATAGTGCTGTGGACTTGTGCAAAAAGTACTTTAACATGTGACAGCAGAGAGACCTTTAGGTTACTCACATGTGTCCATCAGTAAGTAGTAGGCCTCAGGTTTCAAAGATTCACACAGTCCTACCTCTGAAGTATACTGATGCTCACTACATGGCCTTATTTTTGCACAATACCTTTGTACTGGAAAATCTGTAAAGAGAGAAACTAGACAGTACTGATACTCATTGCAGTTTCTGACTTCACAACTCTTCCCAAGATCAAACAACAGGCAGGAAGCAGAACAAGGAGAGTAACAAGAACATCATATCCTTGGTTGTGCCATAGCAGTACAACTTTGCTTACCAACAAAAGTACAGGCTATGCTTGCTTGTGCCATAACACTACATGAGCTCCCCCTCAAGAGCACTGTAGCTCTGCTTGTGCCATAACAGTAACTCAGCAATGGTCCCCCCAAAATAACAGTATATGGCTGTTTGTGCCATCCAAACTGCCCTTCACTTCCTGGCAAATGCATATCATATAACTCCCAGTTAATATCCACACACATTTTAAGGCCAAGGATATTGCATGCCTTACACACTTGAATGTCTCACAGTACTGCTCAGATAACTGATGAAGTACCAAGAAACACAGACTAGTAAGACAGAGCTGTATATTTCCAAGTTGAAGCCTAACAGGTTGTGTGATCAGTAAGTGCACTATTTCCAAATATAATAAAAAGAGTTAAAAGTACAAGTCATAGCTGAAGACCTCATAGCAGTGTCCATTCTGATGCATTTGTTTGTGTGAACAATGACTTCAGTTCTTTTCTGCAAAGCTGTTTGTGTGGCAAAGAGGGCTAAGGCAACCATCTTGTTTTCTTAATTTGCAGTGGTGTGAGGGTTCAAATCCTGAATTATGTAGAATTATCTGATGTGTAGTATCAGGTAGACATAGACATAGAAAGCAAATACATTCAATAAATGCTTTGGCCATTGCAAAAGCCCGGTGTCGAGTAACTTTCACACATTAACAACGAGGCTCGCGTTTGCTCACTGCTTACCTACGCATAAACAGCTGTATCTTGTATGCGCATACACCTAATTAACCATAGTGCAAATCTACTTCCCAATGCGCACCTTTCAACTGTTTAGCTTTTTGTAGAATTTTCTGATTTTTACATCACATTTTTGCCCTTCTCCTCAAAAAAAGTTGGTTTTCTGGCAAATAATTTGAAAATCAAAGTCAAAGTAAAACTTTATTGTCATTCAAACCATACAGCAAGTGGACAACTGAACAAAATTACATCTCTCTAAGCTCATGTGCAAGCATAAACACAGAAACAATGCACATCAACATTAACAACAACAACAAGAATGAGTCCAAGCCATCCAAAGGCACCAAAGCTGCAATCACAGTGGCAAGTATAGTGACCACAGCAATCCCAACCATCCACACCGTCACTGGCTCCATCCTCAATGCCAGCAATGTCCCAAGTCCCAGACCAATCTCCGACTCAACAGAACTCCAATTCAGATTCACATTGCAATGCCACCGCCACCTGCATTCAGTGTACCTCCACCACCTGCAGGCCCAAACGGCAAACAAAATGACCACAGTGACCACAGATTTATTTGACATCCACACCATCTTTAGCGCCATCTCAATCACAGCAATGATCCAAATCACATACCAATCCCTCCAACTCAACAGGACTAAAATCCTGATTACATCCAAACCAGTGGAACTCTGCGAACAGCCATGGTCAGACCATTAATATCAGAAAACAGTCCAACAATCTCCAAACACAATGAAATCCACAAGACCAAGCAAGAACACTATGGCAGCAGACAAGACCAAGTAAAACAGACTCCCAATGGATGAAAACAGATGAAAATCAACAAATAATACACAAAACACAAAAACACACACCGGGAGCAAGAGTAGCCACTGCCATACAGGGTGCTGTCTTCTTAGTTAGATAAATACTAGGGTTGAAGCAAACAGTAGCACAATCCAAAATAACACAAGTAATATTGATCTTCCGCAAAAATTCTCAAGATAAAAAAGAAGATGAAACAAAACAATTCAAAGTGTATTTTCACACAGACAAGCACTTTTGTTCCCCTGTAGAAACTTCATCAGATCATTGAGGATTTTTGCAGAAGATTAATATTACTTGTGTTATTTTGGATTATGCTACTGCTTGCTTCAACCTAAGGACAGTTCCATTTGTGAATATGTGTTTTGTTCTTCTGGTTTGTCTTCAGTGTCTACAAGTTTGCACTTTAGATAAATACTTGACTATTGAAGCCAGAAAACAATGACAGACATTTGAATTTCAAAAGTCCTGCCCTTCAGACAATTCACATTAATGCAAAACATGTTAGTCTATCAACTGTATAAGTTTGTAAGAGCAGTATGTAAAACATGTCTCTATGTCTAGTCCTTTTTCAACCCAATATGTATGGTTTTCTCCAGATTCCTTGCTACAAACGGTTGAGAGGTACAGCCCAATGTGCTATGGAAATGTATATATGGTGCTGTCTGATTTCAGTCCATGTGATGGCCACATACCCACAAAAATTACAACCCTGGGGTCTTATTTTATTTTTTTTCCACACATATCAACCACATGACAAAGGGGAATTTGTAATGTTGTGTGCTCCCTCATGGATAGTGCCAGTTGGTGATGCTCAAAACATTGCTCTGCTAAACTCAAACATCCAAATATGCTCAAGAAGGGTACTTCTGTTGTTAAACAGCTAGGCTTCTAAGCAGCCTAGTGCTATTAGGCTATTAGCCTCATATGATATTATGACTCTACATGCCTATGCAGGCCTTCCAAGCTATTGTTCCTCAGATGGCCTGCTACTGTTATCTAGTATAAGTTCACCTGCACTACTGTATAAGTCAGACTTGTTCCATGAAGCTTGCATTAAGTACTGTGTCTTGTAGTCTGTGCAGTAGGATAGGTAGGGGTTCTGTTCTCACTTTAGTTGACTGTGTGTGTGTGTGTGTGTGTGTGTGTGTGTGTGTGTGTGTGTGTGTGTGTGTGTGTGTGTGTGTGTGTCTAGCCAGCAGTATGGAAGTGCTATCCTGCAGTTTCTTCTCCAGTGGTATGGCTGGCCATTTTTTTGATAGCTGCTCATCCCTACACATTCATGCCATACTGGCATCCCAAGCTGTTGTCTCTCGCAGGGCCTGCTGATGTCATCTACTATTAAGTTCATCTGCACAGGTGTATAAGTCAGACGTGTGTCACGGTGCATGCATTAAGCACTGGATTCTGTAGTCTGTCTACTTAGATAGGAGTTCTAATATGACTTTAATCAACTGGGTGTGTGTAACTCTAGGCAGAAAATTATAAGTGGCATCCTGCAGTTACCTCTCCAATGGCACAGTTGGCCATTTTTTGATAGCTGGTCATCCCTACACATTCAGTCCATACCGGTCTCCCCAGCTGTTGTCTCTTACTGGGTCTGCTGATGTCATCTACTATAAGTTAACCTGCACACCTGTATGTCAGATTTGTGCCATGGCTCATGCATTAAGTAATGTGTTGTGTAGTCTGTCTAATTAAATAGGTAGGGGTTCCAGTTTCACTGCAGTCAAGTGTGTGTGTGTGTGTGTGTGTGTGTGTGTGTGTGTGTGTGTGTGTGTGTGTGTGTGTGTGTGTGTGTATGAGCTATCACTTGATATTACAGAGTGCATTTTACACCAGCAGGTGGGACACATATCTTGTCCTCAACAGACACTGCTGATATCATCAGCTATAAAGGATTGTCTGACACACTGCAAGTCAGACTTGTGCCATGACACATGTGTTACATTCAGTTTTCTGTAGTCTGTGTACTTAGACAGGTAAGGGTTCTCTTCTGACTGCAGTTAACTATGTGTGTGCGTGTCTGTGTGTGTGTGTGTGTGTGTGTGTGTGTGTGTGTGTGTGTGTGTGTGTGTGTGTGTGTGTGTGTGTGAGTGTGTGTGTGTGTCAGCTGCAACTTGATATTGCAGACAGCATTTTGCACCAGTAGGTGGGACACTGCTATTCCTATACGCTCAAAATAAAATGCTGATGTGATCAGCTATATCAGAGTACCAGGTCATGATCAAGATAGTGGCCTGAATGTCAGGCAGACATCACATAATGTGTTACAAGACAGATTAACGTTACATGTGTGTTAATCTGTACACATACATCATGGCATGGTTTGTAGGCTATGTGTTAGCTTGATGAAAAAGCCCTGTGGGGTATCTTTCAGATGCATGTTTCTGGTGAGCTGCATGTAACAGAGAGCATGATACTGTACTGCTCTGATGAGATTATACTACAGTTCAGTCATGCACTCCAGAGATCTGAATCTGATGGCCTGACTTAAGATGTGCACCATACATTTGTACTGGATAATCATTAAAGAGAACAGTTAGAAAGTAATGAGACACATTGCAGTTGTTGACCTCCCAATCTCTACAAGATAATACACTATAAAGTAGTGGAATGATGATGCTATCCACTTTACAAATTCTTAAGGCAAATATAATTCATTAGGTGCAATTATCATTTAAACAACACAAATGTAGATATACTAATCAACCCATGCGTCAGACACAAAGCTTTAGTTTCCCTGAATCCAAAAGAGAGAATTCAGGGATATGGCACAGTTATCATCACTTGCACAGGGTCTTGTGGGGGGAGAGGCAGAAGGCCTAGGCTGACAACAAAGGTTGTTGAGTGTATGTAAGAACAGAAAAGCAGGCTGAACCACGTAACTGTTTTGTATGTGTGTGTGTGTGTGTGTGTGTGTGTGTGTGTGTGTGTGTGTGTGTGTGTGTGTGTGTGTGTGTGTGTGCACGCGCGTAGTGGTCGTCCATATGAAAGTGGTGCATAACAGTGTGCATGAATACAGTCAAGCTCATTGCTAGCTCTGTGTCTTGCTATGTTGGACAGGTTTCAGCTGTGTATGGTAGAGTTGTCATCTCATCATTGTTGCCCCAGACCATGAAACCTGGCTCTGCCAGGAAATGCATTGGCACCTCCATGCTCAAGGTCAAATGCAGTGCTACTACCTTAATGAAACTGTTGTCTGCTGGATGTGCTTCCTTCACAGGAACACCCAGGACCATGACCCCATGGCCTGCTACATTGCGTGTGGACAGCACACTCCCTTATCGTGCAGGGGAGGTACTGCCACTGTGGGAATGTGAATGGGCTTGGCCATGTTTGCTAGCAGTAAATGGTGTGGCTGACCTATGCCCATGTGGACAACAACCACCTCCAAGCAGACATGTCATCACAGACACTGCACGGTCCATGATATAAACCCCTCATTCCATCACAGACACTCTATGTTCCAGTGTGTCATTTAACTGATCCATTGAATTGGCTACATGGTGAAGCCAGTCATGGATGTCAGACGGTGCCACATCTAGAACCATGAGCATTTGTCTGGAGCACCTTTCAGAACATGTCTGTGCTACCATGATGGTCCTAAACATCCACTGAATGACACAGGAAGAGACACCTTCACCAGGTGGAGGAGGAACAGCAGGCCTCCTTTGAGCACCCCCTATCAACCCTCTTTTGTGACACTTCACCAACACTTTGGTTATGGACAGATTCAACAAGCACTGAAGCTGTAGTAGCCACATTCCCCTGATCAATGTCCTCATCCTCAATCTGTACAATATCTCTGGCTGCAGAGAAAATGAAGGGGGTCACTGGATATCAACCTCTGTGCCAGATACAACCTCTGCACCCCCCAACTGTTCCTCAGATTGGCTAGCATCATCATCAGTGCCTGTGGAGATACTGACATCAGGTGTCAAAGTGCCCACACTTCCACTATCATGCTCACCTGTGGTAAAAAGGGAGAAACACAGGAATACATTAATACCTGGACTACTGTGCTGCAATATATGCTAAAAAATTACACTGCTGTCATTATTACAGACAGTACAGCAATACATACAACAGGCCTAAGAGGACACATTATGAGATATCTTGAAATTTATATACAGTACTGACATAAATGTATTAGGCTTACTGTCTGCAGGAGGCTTGTGTCTCTATATTCCTGATGGTCCTGAAATAAGTAAAGCAAGAGTTAATAGCAACATCATCACATTTAACAGTAAAACAGAGGGTAATGCATTTATATATCTATATCTGCAGTACCTCAAATGTCAACAAGAATGTGGCTTCAGCTTCAAATTAAGTTTATAACCGTAGAAATCTTAAATCCATCTACCCAACAAACAACTGACACAGACATATACATTACTGAAGTTAGTACACTATGCCACAGCATTCTAATTATCATCTAACAACATACCTGGAAGCTGCTCTTGGGGTGCAGGACTTGCACCCATATCCAGAACATACTGTGCCATGGATTGCTGGGAGCTGTCCTGAGTGGTAATGTTCACCAGGAATTCCTCAGTGGCAGTAAGAGGGGGTTCTGCAGCAGGGCCTTCACCTGTGACTTAATGATTGTGTGCCACTGCAGCTGCATGTCTACGTGGAGCAGTTACCATGTCTGTGGCTCTGTGATGCACCTGCTCATATGTGTGAGTCGCCCAACGGTATTAATGTTGGCCACTAATTCATCCCAGAGGGCTGTACAGTCAGCCATATTGTCCCGCCCCATGGACAGCAGCATGTTGCCTTAAGGCATCAATTATCAGATTATTGTCTGCATCAGTAAATGGGAGCCTATGACAAGCAAACATATTGTATCCTACAAAACAAAAGAATGATAATACAAATGAGGATCACATAACAACAAATTACAGATAAAGCAGTAAAAGAAGGCTGTCAGTATTCCCCCTGGATAAACATGAAAGAGTCTGCATATTCAGAAACATAACAAGAAGGAAGTTACAAAATAAGGACACTAACAAGGGAAACATATCCTTGTTTGTGCCATGGCATTAAGTAAAATATGCTCACTCACACAACATAACAGTCTGGTTTAGTTAGGGCCCTAACACTAACTCGGCTTTGCCCCCCCCCCAAACAAAATAAGAGGCTAATGACCCATCACTAATAGTGCTATCAAAGGACCTGTCCATGTAACATGTGTACTTATTTATAACACAGCATGCTCTTTTCCAGTATTCTCAATGCTGTGTACCTGTCAAATGGCTTGACAACCAAAGCCATGCTGTCATTACACTTCTGAGTAATGCATGCAGATTAAAATGTGAAAGCCATTACTTCACATTTATTCTTAACTACTTTTCAACATATGCATTATGTAGGTAACAAAATGGGAACATACCTGCTGGAGTGCAATACTCCTATGTAAGGCTATACAGTGGTAGCTTGGTATTCATTGTTAATTCCTTCCAGAAGACATGTTGAGTGGCAAAAATTATGAGTACCAAACAAATTTTTCCCATAAGGAATTATGTATTCATGGGGTTCAGGCACCTAGGCAGCGACACATGTCCCTGTGATACATTTGACTGGAGACACATGGCTGAAGTGATATTCAGCTGGAGATAAATATGGCTGTTTGCAAATTCCCCGTGAGTAAAGAGAAGCACACACTGCCATGCTCACAGCTTTAATAACCAAATGCATGGAGGCAGAAGAAGTAATGAGTGTTGTGCTCAGTGTACAGTGCATACTTATGTAACTACAATATGCAGAAGTGTGCTACAGCATGGAACAA
This sequence comes from Protopterus annectens, assembly GCF_019279795.1. NCBI lineage: Eukaryota > Metazoa > Chordata > Ceratodontiformes > Protopteridae > Protopterus > Protopterus annectens. The sequence goes on from NC_056740.1 coordinate 242,699,029, forward strand.
ATCCTGCAGGCTACTGTAGTCACATTTATGCTCCAGTATGCATTTTAGTTAATGTTCCCTAAACACTGTGAAGGGGATAGTGGTCCACACACTCCAATTATAAAGGCACTGCCACTTGAGCACTGCATTTTTACTGCCACTGATATGCCCTCTGGCCAGCCTGCTGCTGATGCCTGCTGTATTGCTTGCATTCTCATGTTCCCTTGGGGACCATGGACATTGTTTTCCCCCTGTGCATTTGGTTATTGATGTTGTGGGCAAGGCAACATATTCTTCTCTTTGCACACAGGGAATTTGCAAATAGCCATATTTCTCTCAGCTGAATGCCACTTCAGCCATGTGTCCCCGGTCAAATGTACCACAGGGAAATGTCGCACTGCCTAGGTGCCTGAACCCTTCCTGGGGTTCAGGCACCTAGGCAGAGACATATTTCCCTGTAATACATTTGACTGGGGACACATGGCTGAAGTGATATTCAGCTGGAGATAAATATGGCTGTTTGCAAATTCCCTGTGAGTAAAGAGAAGCACACACTGCCATGCTCACAGCGTTAATAACCAAATGCATGAAGGCAGAAGAAGTAATGAGTGTCGTGCTCATTGTACAGTCCATACTTATGTAACTACAACATGTAGAAGTGTGCTACAGCATGGAACAAATCCTGCAGGCTACTGTAGTCAGATTTATGCTCCAGTATGTGTTTTACTTAATGTTGCCTAGACACTGTGAAGGGGTTAGTGGTCCACACACTCCAATTATAAAGGCACTGCCACTTGTGCACTGCATTTTTACTGCCATTGGCATGCCCTCTGGCCAGCCTGCTGCTGATGCCTGCTGTATTGCCTGCATTCTCATGTTCCCTTGGGGATCGTGGGCATTGTTTTCCCTTTCTGCATTTGGTTATTGAAGTTGTGGGCATGGCAATATATTCTTCTCGTTGCACACAGGGAATTTGCAAACAGCCATATTTCTCTGCAGCTGAATGTCACTTCAGCCATGTGTCCCCAGTCAAATGTACCACAGGGAAATGTCTCACTGCCTAGGTGCCTGAACCCCCAGAGTTCAGGGTCCTGTGAAAGACTTCCCCCCAGGCCTTATTAATAAAATATAGGTAGTGGAGGATATCAAAATGTTTTTTTTCCAGAAATCTCTCAAGGTCAACTCTGTATCTGAGGTCACTTCAAAGCACCTCTGGAAAAGTGCTTTTGTATACAGTTTTTTAAAATTAGAGATGACCTGCTGGACCATGGTCTGGATCAGAGGAGTTGTGTTAGGGAGCAAGAACCTCACAGTGATGAAGTTAAACTCCTCCAACAAGTTGCCCTCCAAGCCTGGAGGGTGAGCAGAAGCATTGTCACAGCCTTCAGAGGCAAATACTTCTCCAGTAAATATTTTTTCACAGATGGGTCAAACACTTCATTCAACTCTTTGAAGAAATACCTGGTGACCCAAGCTTTATTATTAGCCCTCCATATCACATGTAATTTGCTTTTTATCACATTATTTTTCTTGAAAAGTCATGGGTTTTCACTGTGGTAGACTAGCAGAGGATTAAGTTTTAAATCCCCACACAACAACATAGTTAGCCTGTCCTTCACTGGCTTGTGCCCTGAAAATGCCTTCTCCTCTTGAGTGATGTAGGTCCTGTTGGGCATTTTTACCAGAACAAGCCTGTCTCATCACAAGTGAACACTTGTTGGGGAATAAAACCCTCAGCCTCTACATGCTTTTTAAACTCCTGAACAAATTCATCGGCAGCTTCTTTGTTGGCACTGGCTGCCTCTTTGTGTCACACCTCACTATGTATGCTGCTTCTCTTTTTAAAAATTTCAAACCACCCATGACTGGCTTTAAACACTTCACTACTCTCAACACTTGTTCCAGGCTTGTTTTTCAACAGATCAGCATGCAGCAGTTTTACTTTTTCACAGATCATGGCCTGTGAAATACTATCATTATCTAACTGTTTTTCATTTACATAAATCAATAACAATTGTTACACTTCCTCTAGTATCTGTGTCTTTGGTCACAGCTTTCACTCCTTAAGCAACATCAGCTGCTTTTATAGCTTCTGTTTTTCATGATGGTGGAGATGGTTGTTCTTGGCACTTGGTACTGTACAGTGAGATCAGACACGTGGATACGAGTCTCATATTTATCTTATTATCTCTTTTCTTTCTGATCTGTCGGGGTTCTAACTAATTTTCTTTTCTGTTGTCTGTTATCACTAGCCTTCTTAGGATCCATGATTGTACAGTACTGTACTTATTTGCACAAAGAATAGCAAGCAAACACAAGGAACACAAGAAAGTGCATAGCTGATCTGTTCTAGAAAGCATGATGAGTACCAAGGAAATGATGAGTACCAAGATTATTTTTCTCCAGTCAAAATGTGCGAATTCCAAATGCAACAGGTTTTGAGGCCAACTAGTACCAAGATACCACTGTGCTGTGATGAAATACGGTAGTCCTAGTGAGTTGAACAATGTACTAACTCTCAATTTGGCTAGCTAAACATTTGCCTTTTTGTAATGGAGTACATTATTAATGGATTGCATCTTAGTCTGTGCTGCAGAGATGCTAATTACTGCATAAGCAGGTGAATTGCATGCTAATCAATCAATCTTGTGAAGCTATTCAACAAGATATAAAGCATCCATGCAAACTCCATGCTGGTTTTTCATAGGGATTTCACAAAGTGTGGAGTACAGACACAGCATTTACAAAGTTAAGTCCCGAACATGTACTGTAATGTATAATACTATTATGGCATGTACTTGTATTTCATCACGTGGTACAGTAAGCAGGTAAAAGATGAGAGATGTGCACAGAAAGTCAAGTAACATGTGACAACAGAGAGTTATTTCACTTGTGCATGTCCATTAGAAAGTAGTAATCTTAGTCTTAGCCATGCAAGATTTACACATTCGTGACTCTCCAAAGTGCTGGTGATCACTGCATGGCTTCAGTTTAGCATCATATGATTGTAATAGAATATCTTTACATATAGAAGTTGTGCCATAACATGACCTCAGCTTGGCCTACCCCCTCAAAAGAACAATGTATCCATGCATGTGCCATAACAGGAATTCATCTTTGCTCCCACCACCAAAGAGCAGTGTATATTTTTTCTGCATCTAACCTGGCCTTTCATTTGGTGACAACTGCATATCATACTATTCCCAGTTAATATACACACACAATGTAAGGTAAATGAGGTAGACTGGCTTTCAAACTGCATATCTCTGATTACTGGTCAGATAAGTGCTAAATGGCAAAGCAACACAGATTGGTATAATTTTGAGCAATAATCCTAACATGTTGTGTGATCACTAAGTGCAGTACATCCTTATCTATTTAATATAATACATGTATAAATAACAACTGATTGATTGATATCAGTTAAAATACATTGTACAAGACTGTTGTGTGATGGATAACATAAAGTTGTTTGCTGCCAAGCTGTTTGTGTGGCAAACATTGATCAAGTAGCTATCCTGTTTTCTGAAGGTTCATTAAAGTGAGATTTGAAATCCAGACCTCTGCTGACATACCCCCTGTGTAGTAACAAACTGCATTTCCCCCTTTTTTCTTCTTCTGTCTTACTTTAGTGGGGGATGGGGGTGATGCATTGTTGGCTGGATGCGCTGCCTAGCACAAACAGGCTTAGCTATGCTAATCAGTTTTGTGTGTAGAGAATCATTGTGCAAAATGGACAACTTGACCATCCAGGTAGCAGACAGGACCCAGAAAGCATCATACAAACCCATTAAGCACTTTCATGCTGCGTTTAACAGCAAGAACTTAACAATGAATACTAACTTAGAGGATGTCATATAACTTTCTCTATGGCAGCAGGTGTTAAGTCTAGGTCTGAAGTCTCGATGGTTCTGAGTCTGAGTACAGTCTTTGTTTTACTGTTGTGATATTGCAGTATTTAGCAATGAATTGAAACATAGAGAAAGTATTTACCAAATTTTCTGCGGCAATAGCTGTCAATGCAGGTCTAACATCCATACGGTTCAGGGTTCGAATACAGCATATGCCATTCAATTTTAATGTTGTTCCAATTCACATTATAGTCACTCTCACTTATAGCAGTTGACCTAGTGTAACTTATATTATATCTATATGACTCAAGACTGACACAGTAATATTGTATCAGTTATGTAATTATTTATTAATCTATGTATTGTCTAGTTAATAACAAAAGTATGACTATGGGTATAATGTGTACTATGTTCAAGCAAGTATATTCCTGCTATGTGGCTTGGCATACACTTCCCATTGGACCAACACAGTTACAGAATTGCCTATATCTCAAAAAAACATAGAAATTACATTAGTTGCCAAACTTCTGCATCACTTACCATTGCGCAAACATTCTGAACACTTTGCACCCTGTTTGCACGATGGTAAGTGGTAGCTTTTTCAAATGTTGCTAAATCAAAAAGTGCACCCTCTGAGTAAACTTGATATGTGCAATTGGTGGGAAAATATCATCCTGCATTGGTCTTGCTCTGTGACAAACATAGAAGGCATGTCTGAACAGGGTTTGTGATTTATGGCTCAAAGGTGGAGTGTCCAGGAGTCCAAAGTGTTTACTGGACTCCTAGTGAATGACCACGGGCCCTGGCTCCTGAGGAGGTACCATCCTGGCTCACAATCTAAGACAGAGGCATGGAATAGTCTGGCCTGGGCTCTGACCAGTGGCACCAGTATCCCCTGCAGTGGTGAACATGGAGCAACTACCAAGACCTCAGGATGAGGAGGAGGGATAGCCTTGACCATTGGAATGAGCAATGTTGGACTGATGGCACCCCACAGATGTGTAGGCATGAGTCTTAGACATTAGTTGTAATAGTTTAAAGCTGCATATAGTCAGGCTTGGTATTCATAATGGTATTCTGTTATAGTCTGTATTTTCCACAGCTGAGACAGATCATAATCTGAACATTAGAGCTCATGAAAGTAGATTGACACAGATGCAAACAGCATGTGTTATGTATGCATCACAACAGTACTGTTATTATGGCATTAAAAGTTAAAGACTGCTTCATAATACCTCTCAACTGTACAGGTTTGCATAATGTTCAGATTATTGCCTCATAATTTTGGTTTGCTTCTCATAAATTGTGCTTGTCTGGCAAATCTTAGCCAAAGCATTGAGGACTGCAGTCAGAAAATGTCTTTTGTGCCTCATGTTTCATACCTTTCAGAACATCTGTGCTAATGCAAAGCTTGTTATTGTATCACTTTTATAGGCTTGTAGAAGAATATGTAAAATGTGTTGCTATTTGTACATCTTTGTATCCTCAGTATGTATTGCTTGGTCCACATTTTTGGCTATAAGAGGTTATGAGATATGGGCTTACTTGGTATGTAATGCAATAATACCTGTCAACTGTACAGATTTTCACATAATGTCCAGTCTTTGTATAGTTACAGATATAATTGTGGTTTTCAGTCAAATAATTGCATAAGAGCTGAGGAGTGATGTCAGTAAATAGTGTCAGACATGCGAGATTCAGACCTCAGTCCCTTCAGAAAAGTCATGCAGGTGCAAAACCTGTTACTGTATTACCTTAATAAGTTTGTAACAGCAAGTATAAAAGAGTCATCACTGTTTTGTGGACTTTGACCCCTACTACATATGTCTTTGTCCACATTTATTGCTGTAAGAGTTTGAGGCCTATGAATACATTACTATAAAATAGACCATACATGTCACACCTGTAAGAGGAAAGTATGCATGCATTACTCTATGGGAACACAGAAAACTCTTCTAGTAGAGAGTAGTCAGCAGTTGTGGGTTCAGACACCACAATTACCAAATGAACAGTATTGTTATGTTTTCATCATTACTGCACTGTTACTGTAGACCTCTCTAGCAGTAGTGCAAGTGGGCTGCTGGAAAATGTAATTAGTAGAATCGGAGCCGGCATATGAGCAATATATGTGCACATCAAGGATTGCTGGCTGAATTCTGTACCACAGTGTGCATCTGTTATCAGCTGGGTATTCAGAAACGTTATAAAAAAGTTTGTTTACAGTTTGTACTGTTTAAAGTAAAGGTAACATAATAGAGTGAAATAATTGTATAACTGCTTTGTATGTCACTGATGATCTTGCTAATGTTCTCTCTGTTTTCTCTCTCCCCACCCCTTATGTTCTTTTTTTCCCCTTTTTTCCACAGGACAGTGGGGTAGGCCTGTCCCACAGGAGCCACCTACCCCCCCTCCACTGGCTATGGCACCACATGCCAGCACGTCAGGGACACAGCATGGTAGCACCCCCTCTGCTGCCCCTCCATTACCTGAGCCCTCAGGTAGTTCTGCCTCACATGATAGATCTGTGGTTCCATCCAAGAGCAGTGGCAGAGGTAGTGATTTTATCACCTATGATGAACTGCCAGGGTTGATGCACTCTTGTGCTGGGTGGAGACACTATTCTCCATTGTTGTTCTGAATAATACAAGGAGATGCAGACATCATACACTGCGGCCTTCAGCACAGTGAGGTGACAGTGATGACAGTGTAGGTCCTGATTCTCACTGTCTCCAAACTTGGCATCCATGGGTTCTTGATGTCCCCCCTCTATCCTCAGCCATGGTGTTCACCCCCTCTTGTGCCCTTTACCATCCCTTTGTCCTGTCTTGTATGTCCTGTCTGTCTGCCATTGCTTCCTCACCTACCCACCTTATCTTACCCCCACATACCTAGGTCTGTACTCCAACGTTCCTCTCTCTCTCTGACAAAAAATAAAAAAGGGCACCTGTTCCTCCCAAAAAAAATACATCCCATACATAGCTCTCCATTTCAACAGGTGTCTTCATGACACCCTTGATTTGGTCCAATTGGCTATACAACATGATTATGTTGTGGTACCTTCTCTCACTGGAGGTGGCAATCCAAATTCAGCTACTATTCTTCATATATTATCATGTTTTGCTATTGCAGAAATGGATAGCTATGGTTATTTCCTACACCCTTCCTGCACATTCCTGCCATCCTTTCACTTTGTTTTTCCCCTTGCTTGCTCCCTATTTCACCTCTTTCCTGTCTTCTCCATTTCTTTTCTTTAAAGAATCTATGTGCAATGCTGGGCATCATACAATGACACGTGCCTATTGTAAAATAAATTACAGCTATTATATAAACCTGTATTCGAAACCACTACCATGTTCCACAAAAATGATGACACAGATTCATAAGTATGCCAATTTATCATTTTTATTTACACTTACAAGTATGTAAAACTGTTACAGCAACCTGTATTTGAACCAGTATCATCTGAACCAAAATAAGGTTGGATCAATGCATTAACAGATAGTGCTACAGAGTCAATTGAGTAGCTGGTGTATTTTATACACTGAATAGAAAATTGCAGGTTTCACTGCTGTTGTATATTCCTGATGCTTAACTGAATCTTTGGCTACACGTAGTAATTGACTTCAAACAGCGATAAGTTCCTTTTTTGGCCACATAGAACTGGTTCCAAATAAAGCTGTAGCTAATACTATTCACTACTAATCTCATTTCTGTTATTTATTAAAACTTTTATTTACCTTGCTTAGTGAGGATAGAGCACACATGCTTTACAAAAATAAATGGGGATTGCACACTAAAGCTTTATAGAATATTAATATCTATCATGCAATGATGCTTCGTACACAGTTAATGTTGAAAATATGACATTGGTGATATAAGGAGCAAGCACTGGGGAGTACAAAGGGAAAATATAAAGATTAAATGTAACAGTTAATATTAATTGTATAGAATACACGTTAAAGAACTGACTCCGTGTCTGAACAGGTCAATGCATTGTTGTTGGAGGCAGATGGTACTGGGTCCTAAACAGGGTGTAGTCATGAATTTTACAAGTGTGTATGATAACTTCACATACATCTACTGATACTACTGCTTTTTACCATTGCCTAGCAATAGTGCTCATCACACTCTATCATACACTGATTCTTTAAAGAAAAGAAATGGAGAAGATAGGAAAGTGGTGAAATGGGGAGCAAGCAGGGGGGAAAACAAAGGGAAAGGAGGGCAGGAATGTGCAGGACATGTGTAGGAAAGAACCATGGCTATCCATTTCATCAGCAATAAAAACTGATCAGATGTATACAATATTAGCTGAATTTGGACTGTCACCTCCAAAGACAGAGGTGATAATAACATAATCATGTTGTATAGCCAATTGAATTGAATCAAGTGTGTCAAGTAGACATGTGTTTGAAATGGAGAGCTATGTATGTGATGATTTGTTTTTTGGGACAGGTGCCTTTTTTTTTTGGTGAGAGAGAAATGTTGGGGAAGGGACATAGGCATGTCTGCAGCAGGCAAGTTGACAAGGTGCAGGAGCAATTGCTGACAGAAAGGACACACAATACATGATACAGGGATGGTGAAGGACACAATAGGGGTGAGCACCATGGTTGGGGTGAGGATGGGGAAATTGAGGTCTCATGGACATCAGGATGGATGACAGTGGGAATCAAGTCCTCATCCAGTGGACTGTCACCACTGTCCCCTCACTGCAATAGTGGCTGCAGTGCCTAATGTATCTGTCTTTGACAGATACTCTGCACCAGGACAGAGAGCAGGTCTCCATTGGCATAGGCATGTGTCCACTATGTGGTGCACAATCCTATGCACCATACCTGGAAACTCATTCCAAGTGATAAATGCACCCCCTCCACCACTGCTCCCAGTGGGAACCATAGGCCTGTCATCTGGGCAGAACTACCTGAGGGTCCAGCAGCCTGAGGGAGCAGAGGGGGTGCTACCAGGCTGCACCTAGGCATGCTGGGCCTTGGTGCTGTAGTCAGTGGGGTGAGAGTAGGATGATCACATGGGACCTGCCTACCCTGCTGTGCTGTAGTAATAAAAAAATCATTAACATACAATTATAAAATAAAAAAAAGAAAATAAAGTTAGACACCAAAAAAATAAATAGATGGATAAATTAAAACAAAAATTAATATAATAACAAAAATAAAAAAATAAATTTATATAACAAAAATACAAATAAAATAACTAATAATAAATTAAAACAAAGAAATACAAAATTATACATAATAACAAAATAAAAATAAACAATAAAAAGGTAGAAAGGGGTGGGGGTGAGAAAAAAAACAGAAAAAATATTACTAACTTCATGGATAATATACAAAAACTTTCTACAATTATTTCACTCTGTTCTGTTACATTTTAATTTTAACACTACCAACTCCTAAGAAATGTCTTTATCACTTTGAAGACTACCCAGCTATTAACAGTTGGACACTGTAGTACTGACCAGTTTACAACCAGCAAACATTCATGTGTGCATACCTTGCGTATATGCATGATTACATGTGACAGCAGGCCAGTCATGCCAGAGGTATTGAGGTCTGAAAGTAACTTGCTATAATGATGAGTAGCTAGCAGTTTTGTGTACATAATGATGAAAACTTAACACTATTGTACACACTATTGTATATTTGGGAAGTGTGGTCTTTAAACACACAACTGCTGACTATTGTAATACTGTACTTTTCTTTTGGACTACAGACTAATGCATGAATACTTTCCCTTTGCACTTTATACATGCCTGCTCACTGTTATTTGAGAATGTGAAATGGTTGCTTTGTGCTACAGAGTAAGGCATCCATATTTTCTTTTACAGCTGAAATATGCATGCTCAATTATATACGACTGTCTGAAATAACAAGTAATCAATCTTTAACAGTTAAAGGTACAATATCAGTACTTTTTATATGCATACATACCACATGCTTCTCTCATCCTTGCCAGGCATACTCCATAAGACCTCACATTTAAGGCCCTTTCATCAGCAGCAGTGGAAAAAGTAAAACAAAACAAAATGCCATTATGAATATCAGTCTTGACTATATTCAACTATAACTTTTACAACTGGTCAATGCATTTTATACTTACACATCTGTGGATTGGTCCCTGCTCTACATTCCCTGATCCACTGATCAAAGGTATCCCTCTTCCTCCTATGGAGGTTGTCATAATGATGATGGGCACTGCTCACCAGTGCATGGGATACCTGTCGCACTGGTCAAAGCCCTAGTCAAACTAGTCCAGACCTCAGACTTATACTGAGAACCTGAGTAGTCCCTCTGCAAAAGGCATCAGCCATGCTCCTTAATTGAGAGCCCAACAAACACCTTAGACTCCCGAGCACCCCAATGTTCTGCTTGAAAGCACACACCTTTTCAACACCAGCCATGTCTCCTAAAGATCAAGCTCAATGTATAATTACCATTTCCCACCAATACCATTTTAAATAAATATTTTCCCATCAATTTTTACGTATTCCACTTACTGCACTGCCTGGTTTTTGCTACATTTGAAAAGGCTGTGCACCGCTTACCATTGCACAAACACAGCATACCAGGGTGCATCTGTTTACATGATTGTAAGTGATGCACAACAGTGGGCAATAAAAAATAAAAAAAAAAAAACAAACATAAAAAGCAATGCAGTTCCAAGGATATTTGATATACAGCCACTTGTGTAGCTATGTTATTCAAATTAGATTGCAGAAATATACTTGCATGAGCATAGTACACATTATAGCTACAGTCATACTTCTGATAATATATGCGCAATACCCATATAAATGAATAGGTAAATAATGGACACAATATTAGTGTCTCAGCCCTCATACATGTAAATATTAATATAAGCTACACTATGTCAAGTGTTATGAGTGAAAGTAAATATGATGTGACATGGAACAACATTAAAAGTGCAGGGAATATGTGATTTCTAAACACAGAACCATGTGTACAGTAGTTCTAAACCTACAGTTCTTGCCACAAGAAGGTTGAGAAAACACTTGTCTGTGTTGAACTTCATTTGTATAATCTGCAATATCAACACAGTAAAAGAAAAGTTTGTTTGCTCTGTATTAAAATCTAGAACCATTTGCATTCTTGCAATATCAACACGGTAAAATAAAAGTTTGTTTGCTCTGTATTAAAATCTAGAACCATTTGCATTCTAGACCTAAACTTACCATCTATTGCCACAGGATTAGTTACATGACATCCCCTATATTAGTATTCATTGTTAACTTGACAGTGTCAGCGCAAAGCAAACTCTCTTACTGGTTTTGCTCAATGCTTAGTGGTATTAATTGAATGCAACCAGTTTCTATTTTTGGCTGTCTGCATCATGTCTGATACATGGGTGGTCCAGTCACGCAAATGAGCTAAGCATCACACAAACATGTGAAAAAAAGAGAGAAAAATGAAAAAAAAACAATAAAATATATGAAATTAATATCTGTAGAATGACATATCTATGGTAGGGTCCCTTGTACGATTTTTCTCAATTTAAATGTGTTTAGGACCCTACCAAATTTTGAACAATGGAAACCAATTGCAGTCATACCTCTCAACTATACATATTTTTGCAGAATGTCTAGATTTTTGCTTCATGTTTTTGGCCTGTTTCTCATAGAATTGTAGGGCTTTAACAAATCACTGGCAAATCATTGAGGATTGAATTTAGAAATAATGACAGACATTCGAGATTCAGACTTCATATCCTTCAGTAAATTCATGCTAATACAAAACCTGTTATTCTAGCAACTTTTTAAGTTTGTAAGAGCAGTATTTATAAATTGCCCCTATTTTGGAGCCTTTGTTTCCCCCATTATTTATAGCATTGTTTATATTTCTTGCTGTAAGACATTGAGAGGTATGACTGCCACACTGCAGACAACCACCTTACATGGAAACATGGAAATGCTGTCCGCATTCCTGAAGAAGGTTCACATACAAAAAAACACTGCTACACAATGTGAATCCTTGTTTAAGTGCACCACTCTTCATTAATATGCATTGAGTGGCACTGCCACAGGCACAACTTTGTGTACACGGAAACACTCCATGTAGGCTCTACACGACCCCTACATGGAATTTCTTGAATTCTGCAGATAGTTTAAAGGATGTAAATCTGGAAATAATACTTAAGATGAAAATAGTAATGTTTGCATTTTAGACAGGAGCTAAAGCAGACTTTTTTTGGGTGGTACTAATAAACTACTTATTTGATTCACTTATGTATTTGTATTTGCTATCTAGATAAACTCAGATATAAGTGTGTATTTTCAGTCATGCTTAATTGCAGCATTGAAAAAATAAAACCCAGGAACACAATAAAAGTGCAAAAATGCAGAAGCACATGATATCATATGAATACCCTATATTGCACAATTAAGGGAACTGAACAAATCCATTTCAACCAATTAAATTGTCAAAAAGCACGAGTGACCTTGAAGGCTAACATAGCAATATGGCTAGGGTGTTTCGTATGTTGTGATATACTCCTAAATGTTGAAGTTTAGTCACAACAGTGAAACCCAAGTTACAGAACACAGTGAAGTGCATATATTACAACAGAACTCACACCGTATCCATGTTTTATTGTTATTATATGATGGTTAATGTGATTTGGTCTTCTACTGTCATTTTTTGTTTCTTTTTCTTTTTAAATAAATACTGATATAGTCTTAGTGGTTATTTATGTTAATCTTATAGAATTTTGACTTACATACTATATCCTGCTGACATGCATTTAAATGTGCTGTATGTAAATGAGATTATTTACAAGGGTGTCTTAATTTGCATTAAGATAAAAACACTCCATAAAATAGCTAGTTGTAGCTTTTCCACCACCTGTTAAATGAAAGAATAAAGATCTATTGGACTATAGTACCTGAAGACTGCAAGAGTACCTTGTATTGCGCACCTCAATGGATCTTTTTTAAATAAAAGAGCTTTACATGATATCAGAAGCATAGTTGGATCAACCAGTGCCCTGAGATGGTACTATCAACCAGCACGTTGTATGAAAATAGTGACACAAGCAGCAAGATGTTCAATAAAAACTGAATTTATTAACAATGCACTAGTAAAAAATATTCTCACCTCTCAAGGCTTCTTCAGGCAGAAAACTGCACAAAGGTATCAGTATGGTTTAAATAAGGTCTAATATATATCATGTGACTTTCATTAAATACAATTAAAGGTATATAGCATATAAAAACAGTATAAAACAATAGATAACATAGAAAACAGTTATAATTTATTTCTTAAGTCCTTCAAAAGTGGTTTTAAACTAAAATAATCATTTAATCCACGGTATTGATAAGCCTTACAGCGTAGTATCCATTTATTCTCTGACAGTTCTGTATAATTAGGTAAATCACCCCCTCTAATAGATTTATTAATATTTTGTAGAATAAAAAAATTAAATATATGTGTATAATCTGTGCTTTTTATATGTTGATATACTGCATTAGTTTCTAACTTTCTTCTAATTTCTGAAAGATGTTCACATATCCTGTCCTTCAATTTCCTATTGCTCTTGCCTATATAAAATGGAGTACATTGGGAAATTTAGCCATATATATTATATCTGTAGATTGCAAGTACCATAAGTTCTTAAATAGAATATTTTTGATGTTACAGAATGATTAAAGCTTGTTCCTGTATAAATATATTTACAAACAAGACAATTATAACACCTTTTTTACCTGATGCACTGTGTGTATTATAGGGTTCCCCTTTAGAAGGTCGAATGGCTGAAATCTCGAAATTCATATGGCCAAAGCCATATGCTCAAATTTCAGAAGCTCGGCCTTCTGAAAGGGAACTACAAAAAAAAAAAACAACGAACCACAAAACAATGTTTCTGCCCCCCTGCACTCCCCACACCCCCCGCTACTTATTTATCCTAACTCCGAGATCGCACTACAGCACAGAAAGGGAAATCTCCTGGCCTGCGCTGTATGCCGATCCCCATTCAGAAGGTCGAGCTTCTGAAATTTTGAGCATATGGTCTTGGCCATATGAATTTCAAGATTTCAGCCATTCGACCTTCTAAAGGGGAATTGTATTATAGTGCTGTTGTTCCTTATAACATAACTGATGTTTCAAGCTAGTTTGGTTTTTGTACCCAAAAGATAAATGTTTCAAAGATATATCCTTAAAGGCTGGTATATGTTTTATCATCTTCCAGTGTTTTTTTTTTATAATATTCTGTATTTTGTTGGTATTTGCATCATATGGTAAAATGTATCTGAAAGTGTTAATTTTATCTTTAGTCCTTCTAACTTGAGATCTATTCTTATATTGTTGAACATGTACTTCTGAGAAGATAGAATATATATTATTACTACCAACTTCCTGCTTTAAATCTGTAGTTAATTTAGTAACCATATTTTCCATATATCCCCTATCTAAGAAATCTGTAGTAATAGCATGCATTCGTGTATCCATTAGATCTTTATTGGTGTTTAAACGAATAACACGTTTGGTTTGATTTTTAACTATATTTTTAAAGATATGTGGGGTATACATACTACCTCTGTGAAGATAAGTATTTTTCTTCACGGATTTATTGAACAAAGTAGTACCTATTGTCCCATCTAGTTGTTTAAAAAGTTTAATATCAAGAAATTCTATATTTGTATAATTAATATTAAATGTAAACAGTAGAAATGTACTAAGAGCTCTTTTTGTTGTGCATTACTATCAAGCAGCACCCCACCCCGTCAGCTTTTCCATTGAAGAACCAAAAAAAAAAAAAAACAGATGTTCCTTCTATTGGCATGCCAATAAAGTGGCCAGATGCATGTTACATCCCCCTCCTTTCCCAGCCATTCACTTCCTGTTTCTGTGCCCTGATCCCAAACCACCTTCGCTACAAATGCAAGAAACACTTGCTACTGCTGGTCTGAGCACTGTAGTGCTCGTGTTTTAGTTAAAAAAATGTCTTTTTAAACTGTAGCAAGCAGTCATTGCAGTTTATACCCTGTCTACACACAGTGTGACAGTGCTCATGTTTTATTAAAAAAAGCATCATTTCATGTTTTTAAACTGCAGAAATTTGCTACATTGCTACAACAGTTCAGGGCACACATGGAGCGCTATAGCGTTCAGTTTTGACTAGAAATGCAATATTGACTTTTAAAAGCCAATATTGCATTAAAGAGAGATTGGGACTGGATGATGGCATTCCATGCAACAAGTTGTGCCCAGGGCAGTTGCCCCTCTCACCCCCCTAATACACTACTGCATGATATGGTCTTAGGCCTTACTTAATCCTTGCAAATTTATTTATTTGTTTTTAGCATTTTGTTTTTACTGGGATTGTTCTTCTGGACATAAGTTGTCCCTTTTCAGTGGCGGCCAGGAAAGAAAAGTTTCAAGTACAATACATGTACAAAAGGTTTCAAAAGACAGGTAAGAAAAATTAAGCATTTTAACAGAATGAATACAAATGGAACATACATTAAAACATAAACCAAAACAACTGCTGAAAGCCATACACATACTAATAGATGTAAGTGAGGTATGTAATAGCAAGTAAGTGCGCAATTATATCTACAACATGTAAAAATACATTAACTGCAATACTGACTCTGTAGCTCAATCTGTTAAATGCTTTGAAAATGTTAATGTTTTTGTCTGCATGGTCCTGGGTTCAAATACAGCTGTGTCTAATATTTAAAATATATGTATGTGCACATCACCATTATAAATTGTGATATATATGACTGTCTCATCACCTATTTATCCATCTAAAGCAGTACAGATGGAATGTCTGCTTCCAAATAATGGAAGTCAAAGGCCTAAAGATAGGACCACATTTCAACTATTCCCATTACAACCCTAGAAAGTGCATAGAATGTCAGGTTATGCATTAGCACGAATTTTGAGAGGATTTGGGGTTCCCTATTATGCTGTTGCAGACGCAAGATGTTGAATGCATCTTTGTCGAACAGTAAAGCGTGAAAAGGCAAAATAGCGAAGCGGCTGTTCAACAAATTCTTTCCCTGGGAAATAATTTTTTTGGCCGCTTTCGCTACTTTGCCTTTTTGGCACTGTAGTGCAATCTTGGAGTTGGTATATTTAAGTAGGGGGGTGTGGGGGGCACAGCCCCCCACATTAAGTAATGTATTACTGGATTTTGTTTTGTTTTTGTTTTGGAACAGCGATTGTTTTTCATTGGAAAATAATCATTGTTCTGAAGTTTCGAAGTTGCAAGCTTTCGCTTACATGGGGTCGATTATCTGTCGTTCACTCTTCTGAGCATGTGATATGATAATATAGACCTGCATTTTGAACTATGTAATTCAAATGTGGCCCAGTAATACCAGACTGCAGTTCACAATGATTTACTAGTAATATTAGAGACAACCACAGCTGCACCAGTAACGTACATATATGGAGGTCGTGCTAGAAGCAAAGGCTGCCAGCACACATGTTCCAGATGACTATCATGACATAGCACATGACATAGCAGTTTTCCAGTTGGTTGACATAATGGTTGATGTACCCCCTACCTTTTCTAAGACACACCAATCATGTTGCCTTTTGCTCTTTTAATGATATCTTTGGCTAATATACTTACCTTAATCACATACCTTAATTTCCAGGTGGATGAGTTCCATCAATCTGGCTCTGGCTGTTCATCAAGGCTGCTACGTGTCCACCAGTTACTCTTAGGTGTTGTCACCCTGCAGAGTCTTTGGCCTCTCTGTCTATGCCTATTGCCTGCAGCAGCTTCAGCCTGAGGCATACATGTCTGTATGTAAAAAGTAATTGCTACAAACATTCTCTCTGTGCTGATGTTGTATCTTTACCCTGGGAGCCCGAATTTACCTCCAATCTGGCTTTAGTAGACTTCATTTCTCCTCTAATTTTTTTGTTTACTTTGATAAGTGTGCTATTATCCTGCTGTGTGCTGAACCTCCTAAGTTTTGCCATGAGTTTCTTCCTTCTGTTATACAGCCTAATAATTCTGTGATTCCACCAGGGTGGCTTGATTTTGAGTTAGTTCTGTACTACTCCCTGGTGGGTACAGCTGCCTCTATGCAGCTATTAACATGCTCATACAGTGTTTCTGTGAACATTTTTGCATAGGCCACAGTGTTCTCAGTGTTTATGGGGGCTTGACATTTGGCCAGTTTATCACCTAATATCTGTAGATTAACCTTAGAGTAGCTCCTGAATATTCCATGTCTAACGGGGGGGGGGTGTCCATGTTTTATTGTTTACTTCAAAGGAGACCAATTTGTGTTCAGACCTTACCAGGGAAGGCATTACAGTATTGGGTTGTGCATGGCTCTCCCATATTGGTGAGGACCAGATCCAGTATGGTTGCACCTCTGTCTGATGTACTGGCTATTCTGGTCCAGGGAGTTTATGTTTATAAAAGCCAAGCATCTCTGCACCTGTATGTTTGTTGCTGTATAGGATTCCCAGGTAATAGTGGCATAATGAAGGTCACCCATGAATATGGCATTGGGTTGGATGGTTAGTGTTTGTAATAAGTTTACATACATGGTATAGGTGTCCTGGGTCATAGAGAGGGGCCTATAGGTTGTGTAGAAGTAGTACTGGAGCTTGCTTATTCTGAATTGAACCTGGAGCAGCTCAAGTGCATTGTCCTGTTTGACCAGCCTTGAAGTATCTTTAGTTTTGATGTACATAGAGACACCTCCACCTTTAGTCCCTGCCTGTGAATTAGCTGGTCTAAATGTGTGGAAGGCATAATAACCTTGGACTGTTGGTGTGCTATTTGTGGCTTTAAGTCATGTGTCAATGACCGCACAGATGTCTTCCAATGGCACAAATAAGCATCTCCAAGTATAGTCTAGGGAGGTATATTGCAGGTCATGTACTCTCACATGGACTATGACTGAGTCATATCATAGGAAGTTACTAGGCTAATGGCCCTAGGGCCCTTATAAACCTAGCCAAGTTCTACCTTTATTTCCACAATCAACACCAATTGCGTTGTACCTGCATTGACTTGTTCGTACCTGATAGGACCTGGTGGACAACTGACACTAGCAGGCTTTACAATAAAAGAAGAAATTGCTGTGCAAGAGTAAGAAGGAGGGAGCCCTAAACTGGACACAGGCCCTCCTCAGCTTAAACAAGCCAATAAGACTTCCTGTGAGGTCCTTAAAAGGAAACTATAAATCTAAATTAGATTCCTTAACTAAGGACAATCATTTTTTAGTTACATCCATTACCTGAAAAGACAGGCCCAGATTTTTGCCGAACTAGTAGTTAATGTTACCACATATACTGAGTCTGTGGACATAGATAACCTGTAGCTGACAGGTTCTATGAAAAGTTCCCTTCCCTGTCTCCACCACACGTACCCCATGACATCCCTACCACCCGTCCCCTACCTTGTATCTCTAAAGAGCAAATTGTAAATGTCCTCTCTAAGGCCAATAATACAGCATCTATGTGACCTGATAACATCACAGGTTGAGTCCTACATGGGCTCCAACAAGCATTAGCAACACCGTTGCATACTCTTTTCAATCCTAGTCTAAGCACTGGCTTTGTCCAAGATGAATGGAAAATGGCCACCATTATTCACTTGCACAAAGGTTGTCCTTCCACTGATCCCAGGAACTATAGACCCATTAGCCAGACTAGCCATATCTGCAAGGCCATGGAGTGAATCATCATGGACCTTATCAAAAAAGATATAGGTAAGCTCCAAACACTTGCCCCTACTCAGTTTGGATTTGTCAAAGGAAGACCACACCTCTGAAACATTGTGGACTTCTTCAAGATAGTCAGCAAGGCCCTGGACAAGGGGAAATCTGTGCATACAGCTTACCTAGACTTAGTCAAGGTGTTTGGCACTATCCCCTCCTCAGGCATCATAGGCAAACTCACCCAGCTAGGTAACAACCCTTATATCATTAGATGGGTCACTAACTGGCTCATTGATAGAATCCATATATTCAAAACAGGGGAATCCACCTCCAACAGCAGACCTGCAACCAGTGGTGTCCCACAGGGATCTGTCCTGGCACCTCTACTGCTTGGAACCAAGTTCTCCAAAGTACAAGCTAAAATTAAAGGTCTGTGGCTGACAAAGTTTGCTGATGACTGCAAACTGGGAGTGGTCATAGAATCTTCAACTGTCAACATCCTACAAGAGGGTCTTACACACATAAATGATTGATGCCAAAGTCATTGCCTTAACCTCAATGCAAAAAATTGTATTATCATCCCACTCAGTGCAAGCAATGTTCCTGCTAACTAACACATCAATAAAAAACCCTAATATGCACTCACTCATGAGAGACCTGGGCACACAGGTTGACAGTAACCTTACCTTTAATCACCATGTCTCCACAGTGGTAAGAAGGGCATTCTATATTGCTTATCCCTTAAGTAAGGCCATTGCATCCAGAAAATGAAAGAAGTTATAACCTCTCTGTACTCTCCCCTCATCAGGCCAATAATGGAATAAAATGGCCTTTTGGTATGCACCTTTCCAAGCACCTTTAACAATTGGAGAGACCACAAAGGTTCCTCACAAGGATAACTTGAGGTCTTCAGCATCTGTCCTATGTGGATCATCTTAAATCACTGTCAGTTTCTTATGTTTCATACAGACTACTCAGAGGTGATCTACAACTTGCATATAAGGCAATCTTTGACCATGCTTTATTGGAAATGGTGCATATCCGCAAATCAAATGGTACATGAGTTACTCCCTCTAAAGACCTTAATCTGGTATGCGACAGTAACAGAAAATGTTGGAGGGACAGGTTTGTCTCCCAGAGGTTAGACACCTTTGGAATGGCCTCCCACTTCATATCAAACAGAGCACCTCACTGGCCCTCTTCAAATGCAATGTGGATGATTGGATGGGTGACCATAAATTCACCCTGAGGGTTCCACTTGTGTCCTTCTTGGACAGAGGCAATAGGTGCTCTCATGGAAATAAGGGTAAGAACTTGGTTTGGATTGTAAGGGCCCTAGGGCCATTAGCCTAGTGACTTCCTATGATTCTATAAACCTATGATCCCATAGGCTTATATAAAATGCTCTGACTAATATGCACACACAGCAAGTTGGCTGTAGTGACAACAGTACCACTGCCTACTTACATTTACATAACACTGCACAGGACACACACCAAGTTGGCTGTAGTGAGAATAGAACCCCTACCTGTCTAAGCTTAGAGACTACAAAACCACAACATATCGCATGCACCACTGCTCAAGCCTGATATTAATTTGGCTTTAGGTAATCTTATGGTAGATGACATCAGCAGGCCTTGTACAGGGCAAGTATTTGGAGGCCTGCAGCACCTGCAAGGTACAAAAACATGTCAGTTTGCGATTCACACTTGTTTTTTAGGAAGGTGTGCACACACACACACACACACACACACACACACACACACACACACACACACACACACACACACACACACACACACACACCAAGTGGCCCAGAGTAACATTAGA
>NC_056740.1:242770215-242802715 GCF_019279795.1 Protopterus annectens
AAGAAACCAGTATAAACATTCATGTGAAGCTAGACAGCAAGGAAAGGAACAGGAAACAGGTTATGATTAGAACAGAGAAGAGGCATTTAATGGACCGCCTCTTCATCGATACATATACAGCAAACGCACTAAAGCGAGAAAGCTCAAAACAGCGATTTCTTACCCTGGGAAAGAAATCGCTTGGCCTTCCCTGTGTGTTTGCCCCTTTTCCCACTGAAGTGCGACCTTGGAGTTGGTATATTTAGTTAGGGGGAGTGTGAGGGGCACAGCCCCCCACATTGGGAGGTGTGGGGGTGAAGCCCACCCACATTGTAATGTTTGAAAGTGTGTGTTTGTGTGTTTGTGTCTTAGTGCTACCGATTTCTTTCCCAGGAAAAGAAATCGGTGTTCTGAGCTTTCATGCTTTAGTGCATTCACTGTATATGTGTTGACGAAGAGGCGTTCAATTCAACGCCTCTTCACTGTTCTAATATAAACCCACAGGAAACAGTGGAAACTCTGATGTAGTCAATGTTGAGGAGTGATAGGCCAGTGAGTTCCCATATGACAGAGCAACAAATGGCACAGGATGAAGTTGAACAGAAGGTACCACAGGAAGATGCTATAGAACTTTCTTTAGAATGCCCACAGGAAATGGAAAACAAGGGATGTGCCCTCAGTTTGGAAGAAAATGAGCTAAGAGAAGAGTTGCCTGATTTAATAGACATGGATAGATATATTAAGATCAATAAGAGAAATAGACTGCAGAAGGTCAATAAAACCCAAAAGGTCAGAAGTCTAATAAAACAAATGAATGCAGTAATTAGAACTGTCCACACAGATCCATGTGATATAACAGAGTTAAACAGGATATATTACTGTGCTGCTAAATTAATAACTGATAAGTTCTACCACAAGAACACAGGGTAGTAAGGGAAAGGAAGGAGGGAAGTCGAATACCATCATGGAAGTATTGAAGAGAGGAAAACTATAAAGAAATTAAGACAAGAAGTGACACTCTAAGAAGACTATAGAAGAGGGAAAAGATCAACAAAAATACTGAGAAAGATAGATGTGATTACAGCAATACACAGTATTAGAAATGAGCAGGATCTGTCATGCACTATCGCAAATAACAAACTACAAATTTCAGTACAAGCGTAAAAACTTAGAAGATACACAGATAAATATAAAGGAAAAGTACAAAATAAGCAGTTTATTGATGACCTGGAAATGTGTTATAGAGAATTGGAAAATAAGGTAAAAGGAACTGAAAGACCACCAAAAAAGAGGAAATAGATACATTTTGTAAGCGTATCTATGAAGATCCTGTGGAACATAACAAAGATGCTAAATGGATAGAAGCAGTAAAAGAAAGAATAAGAAGTTTAAAGGTGCAGGATATTAAATGGGATGAAGTAACAGCCAGAAAGATTGAGAGAAAGTTAAGAAAAGCCTCTAACTGGAAAACCCCAGGCCCAGATGCAGTACCTAACTTTTGGTTAAAAGTATTAACATCTTTGCACGAGGATTTAGCCATGAGTAAGAGCTATTTATATGGACACCCTGAACAGACACCAACCTGGCTAACAACAGACAAAACAATACTCCTTAAGAGTGAATCTGCAAGCTACCCTAAAAATTATAGACCAATAACTTGCCTTCCAACGTATAAACTATACATGGGAATTGATGCAGACAGAGTTTATAGTCATTTAGAAGAAAACTCAATTATGGCAGTAGAACAAAAGGGCAATAAAAGAAAGTCATATGGAACAAAGGATTATTTGTTGTTAAATAAAGTCATACTGGAGAACTGCAAAAAGGGGAAGAATTTAAGTATGGCATGGATTGACTATAAAAAAGCATTTGATAGTATCCCACATTCATGGATAAAAGAGTGTTTAAAATGTATAAGATACATCCTACACTGATCAACTACATTACAGTGATCATGAAACAGTGGCAGACCACTTTGCAATTAAGCCATGATAAAAGACAAATTATTATCTCAGGGATAAAAATTCAAAGGGGGATATTCCAGGGTGACTCTCTGTTACCATTGCTATTCTGCATTGCTATTAACCCATTAAGCAGTTTACTTAACAACTTAGGCCATGGAAACAATTTGACTCCTATAAAACAATAAAATGTAAAGACTTATTATCTTCACATTGCTGATGATTTAAAACTGTATAGCTCATCAGATGTGGAACTGAAAACACAGCTACAGATTGGCAAAACTTTTTCAGATGATATAAGAATGTCATTTGGTCTTGATAAGTGTGCAAAAGCAACCTTTAAAGCAGGAAAACTGCAGCACCAGGAAAACATCAGTTTGGGACAAGAATGTGATATAAAAGAACTTGAGCAAGAGGGAGTGTATAAATATTTGGGAATTGATGAAGGATCAGCAATAAAACATGAACAAATGTGAATAAAACTTAGTAAGGCATACTTTAGAAGACTTAAACTAATTCTGAAAACAGTGTTGACATCTAGGAACAAAATCCAAGCTACAAACCAATTTGTTCTTCCTGTCCTAACTTACAGTTTTGGAGTGAATGAGTGGCACAAAAACGTGTTGGAGAGTTTAGACAGGAAAACAAGAGGGATGCTTCATGCTCACCAAATGATTTATAAAAATCAGTGTATACCAAGATTATATATTCCCCGTTCCAAAGGAGGGATGGGCCTCCAAGAAACTGATTACACATATAGCTCTGCAATCGTGGGATTCCACACATATCTCCTGACCTCACAATACCCAAATGAAGTGAAAGTCTTGAAACATGAGGAGAATAAATCTAAGATGACTTCTCCGCTTAATTTAGCAGAAGCATATCGGCGTCAAGCAGGAATGGAAATCAAACCAGAAGTAGATAAAAATCAGGCAGCAACTGAATATGCCAAAAAACGAAAGAAGGAATATAATGTGAAGGACCAGATGAGAAGGGAATAAATGTGGAAAAAGCATAAATATAGTTGCGAGTCTAGAAAACTTCTGGAAGAACCTCATGTTGATCAGGAACAAACACAGGAATGGTTAAGGAGAGGTGAATTTAAACCAAAGAGATGAAAGGTTAATATTTGCATCCCAAGATAGTGGGCTTCGTACACGCTGGTTTACAATGTCCATTGAACATGTGGGAGAAACAGACAAATGTAAGTTTTGTAAAATCAGATTGTGCATACCTCATTGCTGTGTGTGATATACTAATTGCAGAAGGACTGTGTACTGAAAGGCATAATAATGTGGCAAGACTGTTGCACTAGGGATTGTGCAAACATTATGGTACTGAAGTAGCTGAAAAACACTGGAAACATGAGCCACAAAGCATCATAGAAAATGATGAAGTTTATACCACATGGGATCACCCATTACCAACAGTTCAACAGATAGATGCTAGAAAAACAGATATAGTGGTCCAAGAAAAGAAGAGAAGAGTAGCATTGATCATTGAAATTTCTACACCAGTGACTACAGTGTCTTTCATACAGAGAGACACAAAGTAATAAAATATCAGGATCTACAAGCAGAAATTAGAGCAATGTAGAAGAAAGATACCCAGACAGTTCCAATAGTAGTTGGAGCAACAGTCTTATAAAAAAGAATTTACAATTGTATTTAGATATGTTACCAATATGTAACCCAGTACAAATTGCAGGAGTCATTACTGGGCACATTGCGAGTGCTGCAAAGAGCACGTTTGGCTGACATCAAAGATTGAAACAATACTAATTTCATGAACTCTAATCGTACTTTGACTTAGGAATGGGGTCCATTCCTGTCATAGTATTAGAAACCTAAAGGATTTGGAGAAATTAAAAGATATATATATATATATATATATATATATATATATATATATATATATATATATATATATATTTTTTTTTTTTGGAGCAATGGATTTGCACTCTGCTTAACTAAGTGCTAATTGCATGGGCATGCACGGTGGCATTTTTGAATTGTTTGTGCATTTCTAAGTAGTGCACAAATGGAAGGTGCAACTTATTGCTCCATAAACTTACTCTAGCCCACACCTAGCTGTACTCCAGGCCAGGATTATGAGTATTACATGGTGTGACCTTTGAACCTGTTTCTGCACTGGTGCAGTTTGCGCAAATTGGCTAAGACTTTTTAAATAGGTCTTATACATGCAGCACAGCATGCAAATGTGTAATTAATATGTGAAAATGTTAATACTAGTATAGCACACACAGAGTCACAGTCTGTAAAACGCTACTTATTACTACTTCACATGCAAAATACCTGGATATCTCAAGACTAGAACCCTGAACACAATCACACAAGTTAACGTCCTTATCCCTTTGAGCCACAGAAGCTACTTAACAGAAAAGGCATCATTCATCACAGAGTCACCTGCATAAATATGTACATTGTTATTCCTCAGTTACCTAACACATACAAAATAAGTTCAAATTGCATATTTCTGTCCTGATACTGATACTGTGTGGCATACTAACTGTGTGAAATGCTCATATAGCATAGATGAGTTACTATTATGGCAGTTACAAGGGGACACTGCTGTTTTGAGGGGTGGGGAAATAATCCATGTTCTGCTAGGATACACACTAGTCTATCATTTAACCTAATTTTCTAACATCTCCCTTGAGTGATGTACCAGTAATCTGTTGAAGTAGGACTGCATGAATATTCCATGCATGAGGCCTATTGATTACAAATGGTGACATGATAGTGGAATGGGTGTCTGTAGTCCCTGTAGATGTAATTTCTGCACAGATATCCCACTATAGCTACTTGCATAATGTACCTGGTCCATAGCTACAATGACATATCATAATAATCCACTAGACTACAGTGTAGGTAACAGACTTACCTTGCAAATGCAGCAGCTGACACAACTATAGTTCAGTTAACAGCACACACATTTCTCCTCACCAAAGGTCCAGTTTGCTAAACCACAGCAATCCAAATAAAAAACACCAGACCACCAGGCTGATAGGTAAAATGACACCTTCTTTAATAAAACAATAGAAACAGGTAAGCACATTCAGGTAAACCTTTAATCAGATTGATCTGTCCAGTGATTTTTATTTGGACAACTGTAGTTCAGGCTGACTCTGTGTGATGCAAGCAGTACACAGCCAATACATGGATAGGTACAGGATGTGTGAGTTGTCTGGCATCAATTTTAATATATGTATGTGAATAGGAGTACGGTGTTAGTCCCTAGGTCCCTTGGTTGTCAGTGAATGTGCTATGCATTATCTCTTAGCCAAAGCCAGGGTGTACAGAGCACGCCTACCTCTACCTACAGGAACATCAGCAGGGGGTTCCTCTTCCGAGTTCTCCTGTGAGTGTAGCTGTGGTTACCTAGGCACTGGTGGGGGGTTGTATATCCCTTCCCTTTGCTGATCCTGCTGCAGCTGTTTCCACAAGATCAGATTGTGTAACATAGCACATACTGTGAATATCTGTGCACATGTGGCTAGTGTATACTGCAGGGCTGCACCAGATGTATAGAGGCACCAGAACCGTGACTTCAGAAGCCCAAACACACATGCTATGATGTTCCTAGTTTGTGCATGTGCATCATTATGGCATTCTTTCTTAGGTTTGTGTGCATTTCTGATGGATGTCATCATCCATTGTTCCAGGGCATAGTCAGCATCCCCCCAGTAAATGGCCCTGTGGGATGTCCCCTCTAGCAAACATCTGGTAAAGCTATGATGTGTGCCAGATATGGGAGTTGTGATAACTGCGAGGGTTGCCAGCATACACATTCATAATAATCCCCTGGGCATTGCACATAACTTGGCAGTTCATGGAGTGGTATCCATTGGGGTTAACATAGATTCTACCCTGCTCACCAGAAGGTGCCTTGATGTGTACATGAGTGCAATCTATGGTACCCAGTACTTCTGGGTAGTGTGCTACATGGTAGAAGTGTTGCATATTGCTGGCCCTCACCTCAGGGGAAAGGGGAAAAGATATGTGCTCACTGGCATGTGGGAGCATAGCATCCAGGAATTGGTGGAGTATCCTGGATGCAGATGCCTGTGACACCCCCATCATTTCCTAAGTTGGGCTTTGAAAAGTATATGTAGCCAGTATCCTAAGGGCTACACATTAGTTTCCACTGGGATGGATTCCCCTCTGTTAGCTCTGGCTCTGAGTTGAGGGCCGCAGAGCTCACTGCATTCTTGTAATATGTTCCTATTCACCCTGTAGTGCTCTACAATCTCCAGCTCATGTAGCTTCTGGAAGGTTACCCTGGGCCTAAGCATTCTTCTCCTCCTTGGCCTAGGCCTATTGTCAGCAGCACCAGCAGCATTGACTTCAGCATCTAGCACATACAGATGTAGAATAGCTGCACCAGCCCCTAGCATTATCTCAGTTAAAATTTTCAAGTCTCTACTCCAATGGTTCAGAGTATTGAGGGAAAATCGGAATGTAGGGTGTATACATACTTTATACAGTTGTGGTGTAGGTCCACCATTTGGGATTGGCTAATTATGATGCAGTTCACCTGCTTAGGAAATAAGTAACATGATTTAAAGGCCCTATTTATTGCATGACATAGCACTATGCACCATATCACATAACATAGCTTATACAAAACTATATATTATTAATTGAATATATCCGGTTTTCATTTATTGCTGGCTATGTCATGTCTGTGACATAGGTGGTCTCGTTGAAAGAACACACTACGCTAGACCCAAACCATTTGCAGCAATGGCACTCTATGCAAACATGTGCCCTGAGCATGAAATATCTTAAAAGTAACATGACACACCCCATTGATATCACCCACATCCAGTGGGAATATAAACACCATGTAGGAGCCTACATGAAGTGGATATGTGGACATGGTTGCTCCCTTTCATGATTCAGCAAATCCAGGGCATATATCCCTCATTTGCATAACATTCATGCTGACAGACTGGAAACTACACAGTTCATAGCAGTGTAAGCTGGGTAACAATATGAATGCACCATTGTACAGATCCGATGCAAGGTCTTACAGTACATTTGTCTGAAGTACATTATAAGTGTATTTTACAATTTTTTTTATATTTATGTTAAGCATGTTTGCTCAAGGCCTCGCATAGTGCAAACGTGGAAATAATTAAAAACATTAATTTAACATAATCCCTACTATTTTCAGACATTCACAATGTATGTTTTGCACATTCATGTATGTGATCTTCCCTTTTCAGGGGAATTATGTCCATAATTGGGGACTTTTACATCCCCTTCTTTCAGTGTAGACTCCTGTACATGGAAAATTTCCACTTACTATTGACACGGACACAGAGTTTATACAGATTCATTATGTCTTGTTGGATCGTTCCACCTGACTAATTTGCATGAAATTCAGCTACTTAAGCCAAAATTTGCATTGCACGGAAGTTTCCCTGTTTGCGCATTCTTGTGCACCACTACACTGGGTTTACTGAATCTAAAATTGTTCACACCCATGTACGCATCATGGCATGATGTGCACACAGTAAAAAATTTTGTGTTAGCTTTACTGAATTTCCCTGATTGTTTCTTTAAAGCTGTGTTTTTGAGCTGTTTTTACAGAAACAATTTCATTAAAACCATGCTTGCATTTAGAGTCATCTGCTAGTTAACTTTAACAGGTTATTGGAAAGTAACCTCAGGATTCAGCAAGCTCTGCACGGTGTACAGGAATACTGCAGGAGCTGCTGGTGGCAATATGGCTGCTGAAAGATCCAGGAACAAGCTCCTGGGACGTGCATGAGCACTTCTTCACTATTCCTGCACGGACACAGCTCCTGTATGCAAATTACCCCATTTGCAGATGAAAACCATGCAAATGAGGTGAATTTGCGATCCAGGAAGTCAGCAACAGCCGTGCAGGACTAGTGTAGTCTGCAGAAATGTAATCGGTTAGTAACTGAGTACATTTCTGCAAACTACAAAACAGAGCCCTGACAGCTCCAAATAAAGGGTGTATATAATGTGGACAGCATGCCAATGGCCAAATATACGGCCATTGGCATGGAAAACAGTTGCAAAAGTAAAAAAAATAACGTTTATTTTTTTTTTTAGCCAATTTTGGCTGCTTAAGTGTAGGGCAGCAAATGGGATCAGGCCAAAAATAAAAAAAAAAAAACTTGAAATAAGCATTCTATCCAAAATTACAATTTTGCCATTATACTCAACGGCAGGCAGAAGATAACATGGCCAGGGAATAGTGGTTGCTAAGGGGGAAGGCTCAGTGTCAGACTTGTAACTAGGCATTAGCAGACAATCCTATGCAAATGAGGGGAATGATACTGGGTCCCAGATCCCCCCTCATGGCTAGCCTGCCCCAACCATGTAGGTGCAAGAAGACCATGGTGCAAGCCTAAGAGCTAGCTGACATCATAGAGGGGTGTGTCAGGCATATTGTAAGCTTATTGGAGCCCTGTGGCTTGGGTTTGCCATTAGCTTAGCAGAGCTAAGCAAGGAGGTGTGTCTGAAGCTGCCAAGCACACTTTACATTGCTTAAGTGGGTGAGAGCGCTGAGCACCATGTTTTAAAGGAAAAAAAAAAGTAAACCTGAAAATAGCAGCTCCATGCACATCTGAGCAGTGTGTTTGCTTGGCACGCCCCTGGGCTTAAACAGGAAGGCAATGGTAAGGGAAAAGAGCAGTAGGAAGGTAATCAAGGAGAACTAGCATAGCTGGCAGGTAAAATGTAACAGAATCAGCCAATTACACAGGCAGCAGCCCAGCCCAAGACACCACTATAAACTATGCAAACACCTTTCCCTCCATTTTTTATCCACAAACTCTACACCACTAGTGCATACAAGCAGGGAAATTTTACCAAACAAAAGCAACAAAATGATAGGGGCTGCAGCAGCTCTCACAAATCAACATGTGGAAGAGGCTAAGGGTGGTGAGGATGAGAATGCTGATGACCAACCCACAGTGAGGAGAAGGAAAAGTTTGTACAGACCCAGGGTAATCTATCAGGGGCTACATGAGCTGGAGATAGTGGAGCACTATAGGGTGGACAGGGACCTCCTACAGCAAATTGTTGAGCTGTGCTGGCCACACCTCACACACAGAACCAACAGAGGGGAACTCATCCCAGTGGATACCAAGGTATGTGTAGGCCTAAGAATACTAGCCACAGGTACCTTTCAAAGGCCAACTGGGGTTATCATGGGGATCTCACAGGCATCAGCATCCAGGGTACTCCTCCAGTTCCTGGATGCCATTTCAGCACATGCCGGTGAGCACGTATATTTCCACAAAAGCCGTGAGGCGCTGACCAGCAATATGCATCTCTTCCACCAAATAGCAAATACCCTGAGGTAGTGGGTGCTATAGACTGCATGCACATACACATCAAAGCACCACCCAGTGAATGGGATAGGATCTACATCAACCGCAAGGGCTTCATCTCCATCAACTGCCAGGTCGTGTGTGATGCCCAGGGCATTATAAGGAATGTCTGTGTTCACTGCCCTGGAAGCTATCATGACTCCCACATCTGGCATATGATGCAGCTGTACCAGAGATTTGCCAATGGGGACATCCCTTATGACCACCTAGTGGGGGATGCCGGTTACGCACTGGAGCCATGGCTGATGACACCCATCAAAAATGCACACACACCCAAACAAGAACTCCATAATAAGGCACAAGCACAGACCAGAATCATAATAGACCGTGTGTTTGGGATGCTCAAGTCATGGTTCTGGTGCCTGGACACATCCGGTGGAGCCTTGCAGTACTCACCAGCTACATGTACCCAAATTGTCATCATATGTGCCATGCTACACAATATGATCCTGTGGAAACAGGTGCAGCAGAAACAGCATGAGGCAGGACCACACAGCCCCCCACCATTGCCAAGGCCTGCACAGGCACAGAGTGACTCAGAGGAGGAACAACCTGAGCCTGCCCCAGTAGGCAGAAGGAGGCGTGCCCAGTATGCCCTGGTCATGGCAAAGAGGCAACGCATAGCACATACACTGACACAGTAGGAACCCTGGGAATGACAGCTGTCTCTGACTCTGTCATACAGTAAAAGGGATGCCTAACATGACACTACCTGTGCTTAACTATGAATAGGGAGTGTACTATGTGCATCCAACATAGTCAGCCCTCCAGCACTATCCTCAATACTGGCACAGCCACAAGGTAAGTCACTCTCCCTATCAATTGCCGAATGGAGTAGTATGTTTTGTTATTTGTATCTATGGTATGGATGTGAGTATGCAACAGAATCGGGTGGCTGAATGGGATGCCAGCAGATAGTAGACACCTATACTGGCAGCATGAGATCTGTAACAAATATTGGTGTCACCATAGTAGCCAGTAGTAGACAAGGTGACAAAACTCACTGCAGGAAATGTGGTGGGCCACATGTGTGTCCATAGTACACACACATGCCAGTCAGGGAGGCTCACATACCCAACAACATTCTCTGCCATCAGGACAGGCATAGACAAACACAAACAAAGGCTGTGCTAAGGCCTCTGATTGATGGCTATGGAGAACATCCCCCCTTCAGACCTACACAGATGGACTACAACTGATCAGACAGTGGGATGTTAGTTCTGAAGGGTAAGAAGTCTGAAACTGAAATGTAGGTCAATCAAACCTAAGACCTGTAGTACACTGATATGCCTCTAGTCAGCATGATAGGTCAGAATACAGAATGAAATGGAGTACCTGAAATACCAGTACAGTCATAGCAAATGTGTACAAGTGTCAGGTGTGCCCCCCCCCAATCCTATGTAGAAATGCAGTAACATGTATGTGTAGGTATAATAACAGTGGAACACAGATTACCTGAGCCGGTCAAAGTAGCAGGATAAATTATAGCATGTGTACAATATGCAGGGCTGCGTGTGTTAGGTTGGTGTGCGTTGTATATTGTGTGAGAGTGGTCAGTATGTAGGCATGGTGAGGTTTGTCTTGGAAGCCATTGGGCAGTACTGCCGATGACAGGGCCAAGTTCTCAATACTGCAGTGCCAAAAACAATGCATCACAGCAACACACATTCCAGCAGTAAGCCATCGTAAATATTTGGAAGTAATATCTGTCACCATCTGAAATATGGACATGGTATGAATGTAGGCCCAGAAATATAAACAGTACACAGGGGAAAGTATCCCTGACAGACTGTATAATATGTTACTGTCAAATGGACACACCTTTGGAATTGTACATACTGGTTAGCAGCACATTAGTTGGGTTTGTAGCAAAGAATACCGATATTGTCTGGCCAAGCACTGGCAGACCACAAAGGTCACAGGTATGAAGTATTGAGAAACAGATGATGTCCCTGCACAAGCCAGCATAAGTGGAATGCCCCATGCATATCTGTGAGTCAGATGCATGTAGTGTCCATAGCACACATGCACCCAGATCACCCCACAATCACCCACAGGTACCTCTCTTGTCTTATTCCTGCTGTTGGGAATTAGTATAATATGACTGTATTTCAATAGCCAAATAATGCAGCATGCAGAACAGGTGTCCCATGCATGTGTGTCCCTAGCTGTAAGCAGCACCCTGCCAGCATCCACACCACTGGATCAATACTGACAGAAAGTATTTGCATTAACACCTTGCACACCTACCCTGTCACCCTAGGGGAATATATTGTCTTGCAGTCTGGGACTGTAGGAGTGACACAATGCAACGGCCTGCTACAGCTGGCCTGCATCACTACCAAATGGCCTACAGTCCTCCGCCAAAGGCCTGTGTCTCACCTGTACTGCCAATGTATGTCATGTCATGGACTCCCAAATAACAACATAACATAGTCCACAGAACCCAAATGCAAGGCCATGTGGACAAATCCCAGTAACATGTCCACCATGTCCTACTGCATGAACTGTGGACCAACACCAAATTACTGCTGGGATGAGGTGATAACTATAGGGAACTTATCAGATAATGTTTGCATAATGTTTGAAAGAGGATAGAATAATAGAGCATGGGTAGCATGGAGTGTGTGAAGTCCAAAACTCAGCCGTGTGCACATACTATCCCTGCCTGCAAACACAGGAATGGGTGGCTACAAACCTGCTCATAAACCACAATGTAAAGAGGTAATGTACAGAATTATGACCCCTGCCTCTGGGTAACCTGTGTGAATCTGTACAGCAGTGAGGTATGGCCACAGCAGGATATGGCTATACTGTCACGTCGATGGATGTACAAGCATGGGATCCTCAGACACCACTGCACCAAGGTGCTGAACCAATTACACAGACCCAGCAGCAAGTTTCTGCAGCTTCCCCTCCAGAATGGCATGATTGTGCAAGAATATGTAAGCTGCAGACTGCAATACTGGACACAGCTGCATTCACCCTGTGTTCCCCAGGACATTACTGCAAGCAAATATGTATACCTGACAGTACTTGATGACATAAAACATCACAGTGTAAAACAGTACATATGTCTGAATATCTCTGCTAACACCAAGACCATGTAGCAGAAGCAGCACAGACACAATTACCTACAGTAACCCACTATTCTTTGCCCATTTTGACCCCATATTGTCAACCGATCTACAGATATCCCACAGAAACAGGTTGCTAGCTGTAGGTGTAGAACACAAAAGCCTGCACTTGAGTACAGCCTACCTGGAATGGGTTCACACATTCAATACAGAAGGTCATAGTGGGCATGCTCCCACACAGAAAAAAAGCCCATGTCTGGCAACAACAGTGGACTATACGCATCTGACAGTCTCAGATGTTTGTGCACACACTCCTCGGTACACACCAGTCATGCTTTGTGCACACATTGGATAGGAATACACACATATATCCAAGGACAACACACTATAATAGGCCAAAATTACACATACATAGATGTGTGGAAGAGAGTGACAGACAGTGACAAAGAGCCTCCTATCATGAGGCCTATCCCACCCAGCACACATCCAATTGGCTAAAACCACATGATGTGCAAATGTCAATCATTGTAGAAATTTGCCTCTGGTATCCCTCAGGACTATAGTGTCTGTGATGCTTGTGCTAACTGTGTAACATGACTGTAAAAATCAGTAGTCATCTAGCAGTTGTATACACATACCTGTGGAATATAAACCTGTGTGTGCCTGGGTGTTGTGTGTCTGCTTCCAGATGAATGGGTATGGCCTATGCACACACACTGCACTCCCCATTGCCCTACTATGGTAAGCCTGCTGATGTCTTCACCTTGAAATACACCTTTGGGGAAGGAGTAGCCCTATAAGCTCTGTGGTGCGTGCTATAGCTGCATAATGCTGTAGTGTGATGTACTAATTTGGTAGGCATTTTGTTCCCAGACATGGCAAATGTAGAACTTTGTGTGTGTGTTTATCTGTGTACGGATCAATGCTTTTGAGGCCATTCACAGTCACTGCAACTTCCATTGCCCTACTGTAGCAAGCCTACTGATGTCATTCACTTTGAAATACAGCTTTGGAGGAGGAATAGCCCAGTAATCTGTGTGGGTCATCCTATAACTGCCTCATGCTGTAGTGTGATGTATTAGTTAGGTAGATGTTCTATTCTAAGACATGGCAACTGTAGAACTTTATGTGTGCGTGTGTTTATCTGTGTGGCACTAAATGCTTTTGAGGCCATTCACAGTCACTACAACTTTCTTTGCTCTACTTTGGCAAGCCAGCTGATGTCATCCACTTGGAAATACATCTTTGGGGAAGGAGTAACCCAGTAATCTCCATGGCGCATCCTATAACTGTGTAATGCTGTAGTGTGATATACTAGATAAGGAAGAGTTCTATTCCCAGACAAGCAACTGTGAAACTCCGTGTGTGTATGGGTCAATGTTTTTGTGGCCATTCACAGTCACTAGGCACACCTAAAAATGGAGAACATTGATATCTGTGCAGTAACAAAGACCTGATCAAAGGCTCCAGAGAGCCACCCCTGCAATACCAAGTACAGCTCTCACCAAACCTGTTGGCCACCAAACCAGGACCAAAACAATAAAGGTGGAGGAGTGTCCATATACACCAAAGATATTCACACCACCAGGCTACTTGTCCAACAGAATGTATCTGAAATACCCCCAGTGCAACTAACACTAGGTCAGACTGCAATCCAAATTGTATAGCTTGCTACAGATCCCCCACCATGCCCCAAGATTCCCACTACAGATTTTGAAACATACTGGGAAATATTATGATACAACCAAACACCCTAATACTGGGTGACTTACACTACCCTGCCATTAACTGGGAAAAATACTTGTGTACCAACACATGTGCCCAACGGTTCTTGGACGTCATTATTCCCAGTGTGTGATAGAAAAGAAACCAACAAGTAAATCCAAAAATGGAATGGAGTCCACTGGCAAGTATATACCAATGCAGAATGGTAAAAAGAGTCCTTTATTAGAATAAAAACAAAAAATAGAATAGGTGAGCACCTTAGAGATATTCGTGATGGCCACGACCATAATGCATTAGCTAAACATATTAATATATACCCAGAACACTATTTTAAATTTTTTATACTGAAAAGTATGGTGTATTCCACTAGGGGAAGTGCTTGGCCATACTATTTAGAAAAAATGGTACTAGCCTGGCAGTTGTGCTTGAATGCTGCATGTTTGCCAGGCTTAAATGATAACATTTCCATTAGTAGTTTGCTAAAAATAAAAGCAATAAGTAGACACTAATGGAAATACACCTTTTAACTATTTAGTTATTTTTTAACTATTAGTTATTTATTTAGTTGGTATTTATTAGGTTTACATATTGTTGTATTATATGAGATAAGTTTTATGTTTACATATTTAAGCATCGGCTTCTTAGACTATCGGAGAAGGGGGTGGTGTTCTAGTATATATTTTGATTGCCCAAATTTCTTCCCATTTAGTTGTCTCGTATTAAAAAAAATATATATTTTAAAAAAAAACGTTTCAACCTATGTAATATGAGCATTTATACCATATGTTGCACATTTTTATGACAGTTACTAAATTCTGTCATATTAGAGTTTAGGGTGTGGTTTTACAAAGCTGCCAATACTTTGTTATGTGGAACCTGATTTAGGATTCCATGTTTATTGTGCATTTGTTTATCCTTTGTTGGGAGTTGCATGATTATACATGAACAATTATTGTTGTTTATATTTATTAGAGTACTGCCAATATATATTAGTTATTTATTTATTATTTACTATTATTTTATGCATGCGATTAGCACTTGTATATGGTTTTTAGCTCAATGTTCTTTTTAGACACACTGTTTCTTTAATTAGAACTTTGTGTTTTGCCAGGAAGATACATTGTTTCTTTAAATAGAACTTTGTGCTCTACCAGGAAGTGATGTCATTTGGGAGGGAGATTTTCAGTGCTTTTAGTATTTAAACTCTGCTTTAATGTTCAGTTCTTGTTGGATAAAGTCTCCTGAATTGTATAATTGGAGACGAAAGCACTTATTATTTTATGTTGGTGAATACTGATAATCGTTTTTATTCTAACAAAGGACTGTTTTTACCATTCTGCATTGGTATATACTTGCCATTATTCCCAATGCCCTGGATCAAGTAACCCATAGTCCCACCAGGGGCTCAAATATTATTGACCTGGTCATTACCAACATGGAAAATAAGTGCTCCACACCTATGGTCACCCCATCAGTGGTCAGGTCTACCCATGAGCTAATCACCTTTAACATCCACCTCCATCCCCCTCACCCCAGTAAGGAAATCTCCATAACACACATCTCCAAAGCCAGCATCATGCTACACATGTCCGACTTGACTAATGTCATGACACCCACACAGATGGGAACTAAAAGGATGACTGCTGAATCCTACATTAAGGCACTGTACAAGCACATCCACTCGTGCATGAATTGTGCCATCCAATATACAACCAAGACACTCCCCACCAAGAAAAGGAAGCCAATGTGGTGGCCCCCTGCCATAAACGTACTGTACAACAAAAGGAAGAAACTGTTGCAGAAATGGGGGAATTTCCAGGATGCAAAATACTCCCTTCCAGCCACAGTAAGAAGCTGAGATCCCTCATAACATCCACCAAAGCTAGTTACGAACATAATATAGCCAAAGATGCCAAAGACAGCTGCAAGCCGTAGCATAGCTATGTCAGGAATCTAAATGGCAATGCCCAGATCTGCTCTGAGCTACAACATGATGATATTAAATATACTGTTCCCAATGATATTGCCATTATCCTGGCAGATCAATTCAGTGCCAACTGCACTCCCTCCTACCCCCAAAAGGGCCCATCTCAACGCTGAAAGATTGCCAGATTCCAGTAATAATGGCCACATAGGTAAAAACCACACTCTGCAAAGCTAAGAAAACAGCAGCCATGGGACCAGTCAACATCCTGGGCTGTGTACTACATGAACTACAAAATTAACTGGCACCTCACCTACGTGTCATGTCTAATCATAGCCACACCTCAGGATTCATGCCCACTGTGTGGTGCACAGCTACAGTTTTCCCAGTCCACAAGGGGGGGTCCACCTTGGATCCTTGGAACTATAGCCCCAGCAGTATGATGTAGCTGATCTGCAAGGCCATGGAATGTATGATCATGGAAATTAAAACAAAGACATTGGCAACCTGTAAACACTGGACCCCAACCAGGTTGGGATTGTGAAGGACTGATCATGTCACTTCAACCTGATTGACAACTGTGAATCAATCTCCAGAACTGTGGATGAGGGTAAGGTGGTTCACACAGCCTATCTGGGCCTTAGCAAGGCCTTCAACACCATCCCCCAGTCTGGAATCCTAGATAAATGTATCAAGCTGGCCATTAACCCTATGTCACCAGATGGGCTGCCAACTGCTGTACTGACAGAACCCACACTGTAAATGTAGGTGACACCAACCTCAGCCCCAGAAAAGTGACAGTTGGAGCACCTTAGGGTTCAGTCCTGGCACCGCCCTTGTTTGGCATCTACTGCTCTGAAGTACAATCCAAAAGTAAGGGACTCTGGCAAACAAAGGTCGCAGATGACTGCACACTGGGAGCCAGTACTGAATCCTCACATGATGTGGATGTTCTACAGAAGGGCCTTACAGAAAGACATGCTTGGTGCCTGAGCCATGGCCTCAAGATCAATGCCAAGAAATGTATAGATATCCCCTTTGGGAAAGGACATGTACCTGTGAAGTACCGCATAGGTGGCAGTACACTAAACACCTAAAGTGTGATAAGAGACTTAGGGACACAGGTAGACAGTGGTCTCACCTTTGATAACCACATTGCCACAACAGTCAGGAAATCCACCTATGTGGCACACCTCATCACTAAGGGCTTTACATCCAGGGAAAAAGGAGGCCATTGTCCCACTGTAGTCATCTCTCATTAGACCCAGTACAGACTACAATGACCCGTTACATATGTACCTCACAAGACATCTGCAACAACTAGAAAGGCTGCAGACATACCTCACTGAAAGAATCACAGGCCTAAACCTGATGCCCTATGCTGACCGCCTGAAAATCATCCAGCTATACTCTAGTTACATATCGTGTTCTCAGAGGTGATGTTTGCTTAACATACCATGCCATGTCAAACCCACAGCTGTTGGACATGTACACTTAAACAATTCCAAACCCTCACAGCCACATACTCCAGGGATCCAAATCTTGTCATCACAATGAACAATACATGCTGGAGGGATGTGTTCTTGACCCAGAGACTCCCCAGACTCTGGAATAGACTGCCAATATATGTCAATCAGAGTGCCTCTTTGTCCCTCTTCAAAAGGAACCTAGACGACTGGATGAGAGATAGGAAATTGACCCCAGGGATCACGTCATAGCTCTGCTAGACAGGGGTCCAGGGAAGTAAATATTGTTTGAAGACATAGCCAGGGAATTGTCATGGCTAGGCATGTATAGGCCCTAGGGCCGATAACCTAGTACCAACCTATGAACCTATGAACCTATGACCTACACTTTCCATTGCCCAACCTTGGCAAGGCTGCTGATGTTATCCACTTTGAAATACCTCTTTGGGGAAGGGCTAACCCAGTAAACTCTGTGGCTCATGCTATAACTGCGTAATGCTGTAGTATGATGTACTAGTTAGGTAGGAGTTCTAATCCCAGACATGGCAAGTGTAAAAGTTTGTGTGTTTGTGTGTGTGCTTGTCTGTGTAGGAATCAATGCTTTTGAGGCCATTCACAGTCACTACAACTTCCATTGCCCTACTTTGGTAAGCCTGCTGATGTCATTCACTTTGAAATACACCTTTGGGGAAAAACTAGCCCAGTAAGCTCAGTGGCGCATGCCAGAACTGCATAATGCTGTAGTGTGATGTACTAGTTACGTAGGAGTTCTAATCCCAGACATGGCAACTATGAGACTTGGGGTGTGTGTTAACCGTATGTATCCTGTGTGGAGATAGCTGTTAGTGTGTAACAACAGGACTCATTGCAGAGTGGGTTTTGCAATTTTTTTATATGGTGGGCCAATTATATGTCACAATGTCCACCTTACAAGGATAACAGATGTCAAACAGCAGAGAGGCTGGGGTAGACAATCCATACCTCTACATGTGACATCATGGCTTGGGGAACAATATAGGCAACCCTTGTATTACTCAGAAAACACTCTCCACCCATGTCTCATACACAAACACACTCATCTAGGCAATAACCACTATGTTGGTAGTTCTCTGCATATTGCCCACAGATAGTAACCATGGTTTGATTGCAGTGGACTACAGAGGACATGGCACCCTGTCCCATCCCTACAATAGGCAAATCATTGCATACAGTGCTCCTTCACTATGTTCCACACTGGATGACTGCAACAACTGTAGAGCCAGCAAATGTAACCCACAAAGGACACACCATGTCTTATACACATGCCATGTATGTACAGATGCCACTGATACCAGGGAATACCTGTATCATGCTGTCAATGTAGGTGCAGGGTCAACCTGGTATCCATTGCCAGATCTCACCACATGAGGTCAGGAATGACACATCTGATAACAATCTGTCTACACAACATGCCCCAGACACCCCAGGTACACTTTCACATGTCACATAACATGCATGTGGGACGAGTGCACATCCCAGACACTGTCTATGTTATGGAATATAGAACACATACATGGCAAGCATTGCACAGCACTGGCCACCCACAATAGTAACCCAGATGACTGGATGGTGAATATAATACCCACCTGTGTGGGCCAATCCAGACACTACACCCCCTGAGCCACACTGCAGATCATTGTCATGTGGCCTGATGCCAAGGTATACCCTTTATCTAGCCTTGTACAGCCTTTTGGCACAGTCAGCCACTACACACCTGTGAAGCAATGCACCTATACATGTCAGTACTGGCAAACCTGTGTCTGTGTGTGTGTGGAATATAATGATTTGGACACCATTCACACTCACTACACCTCCCATTGGGCTACTGAAGCATGCCTTCTGATGTCAGACACCTTGACATACCCTTTGCCCATATATCATCCTGATAACCCCTGTGGTGCATATGATACCTGTGTATTACTGTATTGTAATAAACTAGCTAGTTAAGAAGTCTAATCCTGACCCTGCCAACTGTGATAATGTGTGTGAGTCCCTGAGAGAGTGTGGCTGTGTCGACCTTGACACCTGTTCTTGTGGACAGGCACATGTACTACACCTACCTTATCTCTCCTTCATCACTGTTGCTGATGTCACTCACCATCGAATATACCTTTGGACAACTCCCCACCATGTACGCTCTGTGGCGCATGCAATAACTGCATAGACATGTGATAACAATACGTAGTCAGGCAGGGGTTTGAAATCCCATACTGGTAAGTGTGTGACACAAACATGCTTAAGTTTTACTCTCCCACCCCCTCCCTGTCGTACTTTGTCTCGGTCTGTCTCTCTTACTCCCTCTCTGGTGGATGTAGAGAAGTACACCTGCTTTGCTTAGGCAACAGCTTGTGTTTTGTAAGTGATGCTCATGATCAGCTGATGGCCTCTGCATGAATTGCAGTCCCTCACTAGCTGATGGCATGTGGAACAGCTGTGGTAATATTCCCATAGCAAATTGCATGGAAACACAATCCTATAATTAGGAACATCATGTGGGTGTTGGCCCTTTTCATTCAATGTGAGCAGGACTTCATGTCGGTGTTTGCAAACAGCATCATAGATGGTAGTGGTATATACCTCTAACAACATACACTGTGGAGACAGGCCAACAAACAGGAGGGGGGTGTTCCAGACATGACTACAGAATGTAAGTGTTGCTCTTCTGCATTTGGAGTAATGTTGGTATAACAGGGTTTGCGTGGATATGGCTGGTCTACATGATTTAATACCTGTCATGACAGTGTTGGGTGTTTGAGGAAACTCCCACCTCACCTATAGGGTTATCTGCAGACTGGACAGTGTTTGGAGTCTTATGTGTCTTCTGTTACCAACAGATCACCTATCTTAAAACTGCATAAGCATAGTCTTTGGATTGCAGTCAGTACATGATGACAGCCATGAGAGTTACTGACCTCATATCCCTCATAGGACATATGTCACAAAAAACCTGTTACAACTGTAAATGTATGAGGTTATCACAGCAACCTGCCAATATTGGCCCAGTGTTTCTGCCTCTAGCCACAAGTCTGTCAACCTTTGTACATATGTCATGCAGTAAGAGATGCATATGTTCTGTATGCCATTATTTATTGACATCATACCTGATAACAAGCCAGTCAGATCTCAGACTGCCAGACATGTTATGTATAGTAGGGTTATATTTGAGGACATAACCTAGGCATTCTGTGATTGTGTGTACAGTATTGAGGTCTGTGTACTTATGGTGATTGTTGACAGTATGTGTATTGCGAATATGTACCTTAGCCTGTGTACAGACTGTGGTAGATGTCATTGTTCTTGGTCCTGTTCAATCTGATGTTACATGCTGCTCCAGTGTATGGTACCCTATCGGCTTACATATTTGTAGGGCCAAACACACACATGTCCCATAGTACAGACAGGCATCGGTCCACACTGTGCTATGGCCCAGTATATATATATGGTTAGTGTGTGAGTGGCACATATGAGGATGGTGTTGATCAGATAGTCCATATACTGTAATATTAAGCTTGCTTACCATATGTGGCTGTGGCTGTGTTCACATTGATTGTGGGTATGCACTTTCACACAGGTGTCTGTTACTCTGTGCTGTGACATGCCTGTAGAGCCTGCTATATTTGCAGGTACATGTGTATTCCCCCATAAGACATGTAGGCCAATGCTGTGTGAGTCTGCCTGTAGGTTGCACAGTGCTTTGTTACATGCCTCCAGTGTGATGTTCTGTCCAGATATTTGCCAGATATACTGCTGCTGGGCCACCATAACTGTCATGTATTTCTGACAAAGCAGTGGGATGCTATACAGATGTATGTCACTAACCGGTGCGTAGTATGTGGCCATGTGACCTCTGCACCACCAGTTATTATGTGTCAGGACAGACAGGAGTATGTGAATGCATAAACTGTGTGGGCATATGTAGTCCAGTAATTACATGATATACCCATGTACATGGCTGTTAACACCACATTGTCAGGCTTGGTCCACATGTCTCGCACTAAGGGGATTTGTGTATACCTCTGGACTGACCAGACTGTGCCAGACTGTCCACATTTATTGGTCATATCTCTGCTGAAGTCCACAGGATCATTACTGTGATATCAGTGGTACTGTACTATGATGACCTTAGGATGTCTGTCAGTAACTGATGGCATACATGTCAATAGCAGATGTGACCTCCACACACAACATGTCTGTTAAGACAACTCCTGTTACAGTAGCAACAGTCTGCAGATATACCTGCAATACATACATGACATCCCCTTGAACTAAGAGGTTGAGACTATTGGTGCTGGGGTATGACTCCACTCCATGTTCTGGACATGGGTCTATATTATAACATTGAAGTCTAAAAATATCAAATGTTATAATATCGACCCCATTTAAATCGAAACACCTGAAAACAGAACAGTCAGAATAGCAATTTTTTTCCCAGGGAAAAAATTTGCTGTTCCGACAAACATACACACAGCTCAAGCACACCAAAATAAATAATCCACACACATACACTTCACGAAACCCTACACTAAACCAGACATACACCACTAGCTACCCACTTACCTTAACCCAACCCTAACCCTAAGGTCCCTAACTATCGCACATTCACCTTACCTGCTTCCTAACCCTAACTCACCTACCCCACCCTAACCCTCACGTCCACACAATCGCACATTTACCTGACCCACGCCCTAACAATAACTCTCTTAACCTGCCCCTAACCCTAAAGTATGTCACTACCGCACACTCACCTCACCCGTGCCCTAACCCTAAAGTCCCTAACTACAGCACACTCACCTTAACCCAGTCTGTTCGCTCACTTACCTTAACCGGTCAGTAACCATCGCATCACACTTACCTGAACCCAATCCATAACCTCCGTTCGCTTACTTCCCTAAACCCGGACTGTAACCATCGCACCACACTGCTGTAAGTAGCAAAGCCACGGACCACCGAAATCTTACCATAGGTAAAATCTCGGTGTTCCGAGGCTCCGCAATTCTCAGCTTTCGCACTAAAGGGTTCAATATTATAACATTAGAAGTTTTTCAACTTCAGTGTTATAATATAGACCCCTGGACATATGGTAAACATATATGTGTGTATATATATATATATATATATATATATATATATATGTGTGTATGTATATATATATATATATATATATATATATATATATATATATATATATATATGTATATATATATTTATATATATATATATATATATATATATATATATATATATATATATATATATATATTTATATATATATATATATATATATATATATATATATATATATATATAAAACTATCCATATATCTATATAGATATAGACACATATACATTTCTACATACATATATGGATATATATATATATATATATATATATATATATATATGAACATATATATACACACACACACACACACACACACACACACACACACATATATATATATATATATATATATATATATACACATCTATATATGTCTACATATATATAGATATATATGCACATATAGTTATAGATATCTACATATATCGACATAAATATATATATATATATATATATATACATATATGATGTACACATATATATATATATATATATATATATATATATATATATATATACAGAGAGATCTATATATGGCCATATATATGATGCACTATACAGATGTATATAAATACATATATATG
This sequence comes from Protopterus annectens, assembly GCF_019279795.1. Lineage (NCBI taxonomy): Eukaryota > Metazoa > Chordata > Ceratodontiformes > Protopteridae > Protopterus > Protopterus annectens. The sequence goes on from NC_056740.1 coordinate 242,793,489, forward strand.
AATATATATGTGTATGTACATGTACACATATATCTACATATGTATATGTAGATATACATATCCTTGTCATGTGGAAACATTACTGTTGTGTATACCTTCCTAGATGTATTACACCGTATGTATCTAATATGTGTATATTTAGATATAACAACATATGTGATGCAACAGTAATATCACTAACAAGTACTACACAATTGTAGAAGTCACAGGAATTAATCAATACTATTCAATATGTGTACTGACAGATATATTGGAAAAACAACAACTGTCTTCACAGCTGTCATGACGTAGTGGTTAACTGCTGTGACTATAGTGTACAGGGTCCTGGGTTTAAGGCCTGCAATGGCTGTTTATTTTGTTGCTGGGCAGAACAGCGGCTGTTGGATACAGAGCATTTAAGGCACTTTTAATCAATTGTAAGCGGGTTTGCTCAAGTTTGCGCAATTGTAAGTAATGCTAACTTCTGGTTAAATATGCTTACAGAGGGTTAGCTTCAATATTGCTTAACCTGTGTTCGCATTGCTTACCCCCATGCAAACAGGCTTAAACCCACTTACTGCTGCTTAAATATGCTTACTCCTGCTTACTACTGCTTAATAGTGCTTACTCCCGCTTATCCCCACAGTAATTTAGACAGAAATGTAACATGGTTCTTGAAAAGATGGTGGATTTGGACACTCTATGGATTTGTCATTCCTTACACATTATACCTTTGATTTGTATCCCTGATTCATGTGTACATATACTGTATGGGGCACTTGTGTTTATCTGCAAATTTTACAACATTATTACAATGACACCTCACATCTGCATTTAATGCAGTATTCCAGTTTACAAATATATGTTATTTAGTAGGTTATACAACAAAAATATTGTTCATAAAGTGATTTGACATGGAAAATGGAATTTACTGAAGTGAGAATCGAAATGGAAATGACTGCTTGTAAGGTGAATGCTCTGACCGCTACATTATTGCAGTACTGCTTCATTTGCATGTGTCTTGATATTTATCTTCTTGTGCCATTTAAGCTACAGTATGCGTAGCTAAGCAACGGGCAAACCCGTGCACCTACGGTTAAATTTAATCTGTTTGATAAAAAAAAAAAGTGTTTATATTATTATGTTTTAAATATTGCTCTTATAAACTTGGGGGGTGTTGCTAGGGTAAAGGGATTTGCTTTTATGTACATTTTCTGACGGATTTGATGTCTGACACTCGTATGTTTGCCATTATTTCAGATGAGATCATCCCAGTGATTTGGCAGGGTAAATGAGGGACAGGTCAGATGTATGTGCCACTTATCTGGACATTCTGCATTGATCTATGCTGTTGGGGGTATGCAACCCCCTATGAGCAGTCTCACTCATTGTAATTGCCAAATGGCAGTTCTTGACTGAGGGGTCATGTATATTGTGAGAGCTCATGCCCCCTGCACTCGTTCATGCTCCATGTCCGTTTAGGAGCTGAGGCAGTGTGCCTTCATTACTATGCATGGCACGCTGCCGTGCTGCTCCTAAATGGTCACTTCCATGCAGGAATAAGCTATTCCTGCACAGAACCTTACGGAATCCTGGGGTAAGTTTATGAACTTACTTTTAATGTGTGTTTAGTTAGTGATACTTCTGATTTATAAAATACCCAGCCAATGTATAGTTTTCACTGTGTATTTCTATTTTATGGCATGGTGCAAATGATTAATTGCAAAGTTTTAAAGATTTCATTGACACTATTTCATAATCACACTTGTGTTTAAATATGATTTAAAGCAAATCAAGTCTCTGGACATTTTGGTTACTATCTATATATTGTTAGGCTTCACAGTGACATTTATACAAAACTTGTGATGAATATGTATTCATTTTTATTTTTATTTTTTTTAAAGCAAACTGTATGCATGCGACAACTTGTTTGTGTGTTGAGGAACACTGCTGCATGAATTCAGTCATACATGGCCTAGCGATAATTTCTACCCTCACAGCGGCCAAGTTAGCCTGCTGTACCACCACTTTGTTAGTTCATGTAAAAAAGACCTGACACCATGGATGAGCACTTTCCCACATTCTACAATGCAAGCTTGGTATATATATATATATATATATATATATATATATATATATATATATATATATATATATATATATATATGCATCCTAAGATAATGCAGGAATTAATATAACTTGAGGCAAGACTCTTACACAAAAACACTCAAAATAACAGTCAGTATTTCAGTAATGTAAACATTACACCTGCCACACATAGTGCTGACCCAACACATAGACATACATATACTACAGCACTTGAAACGCTGACTTCCTGAAAGTCAGAATTCCAAACAATGAAAAAAATGCCTGAAACCCAAAAGGGCAAAAAACTCCTTTTTTTCTTGTTTTTTGCAGAGGGGCAAGACCCCCAGCACCTTTGATATGGGACAAGTTGCCTGCCCCCCCCAAACTTAGACTTACAAACTCCACAGTCGCACTAACTCAAAGAAGGTAGAACTCTCCCTTAAAACTAAATCACTGCCAGTAAACACTTAGAAACTGCAATTATTTCTTATAGGAAAAAGCATTTGGTGTTATGCCAATCATCTTTTTTACTGTGTTACTGATGGTTGAGCAGTTTTTTTCTCAAGCATGTGTAGGAAAGCGCTGATGGTTTGGAGAAGGTTTAATAAAACTTCCATTGATTAGCTGACATGTAAGCATAATGATTTATGTCTAACTATATATTTATCTATTTATCTATCTATGCATATATCTAGATATTTGCCCAACAGTGCTTACATTCAGTGAAATGTGATTCATTGAAATGAGTTTTCAGTGATTTGAGCTTTCAGTGATTTATATATATATATATATATATATATATATATATATATATATATATATATATATAGATAGCGAGAGAGACCATATGTGACCCAAAACATTGTTTGTATGTGTAAATAATGGTATAAGCAACGTCAGGATATTCAAATAATGTTGTAAATAGTTTGTAAGAACTGCTGTATTAGGCTATTGTGTTGTTTCTTTAAGAAGGAATACATTTTCTTCTGTCAATTTGCATGTTCCTTTAAGATAAAGAGTAATCAGTCTGAATTAGACAGAACAGGTATGCTAAATTAATTAGTTGTGAACTGATAAAAACAGGGCTGAGGAAAGCCCAGACAGGGAGTGCTTGCATTTTGTAAAGGAAGCTTATGACCAGAGCAGTGGCACTGTGCAAAGGCATCTGACACAATGAAAGAAGACCTTCCTCAGAAAGCTGGAAGTCGTTCTACCTTAGAACTCCAGAAAAGATTTACTTCCAAAGACTATTCCGAGTATTTTTAAGTTTGTTTAAGGAGGTACTGTTGTATTATGAGTTAGACACAAGAGTCTGATGTTTGTTTGGAAGAGCGTGCATGTGAATTGGTTTACGCATAACAAACTGCACTATATTTATATTTACTGGAGGTCTCAACTGCATTAATATTCCTTAATATATATGTATATGTGTGTGTGTGTGTGTGTGTGTGTGTGTGTGTGTGTGTGTGTGTGTGTGTGTGTGTGTGTGTGTGTGTGTGTGTGTGTGTGTGCGTGTGTGTATAATATATATATGTTACCTAATATGTATAGCTAATCTAAGTGTTGAATGCTTGTTTTCAATTAATACTTTGATATATGTGTTCTTCATAAGCTGCTGAAATTTTAATTTCTGCTGCTGCCTGGAAGGCTAAGCAGATGTGCCAGGAGCATTTTAATCATGTGATTATAATCAAGAAGTTTTATATTTCATCTTTTTTTATTTTAGCAGTTTTATATTATTATTATAATATTACTAGTAAATCATCTAGAATGTAGAGTATACAATGAGCGTCCACTTATGGACATTGGAGAAAATAATAAAATTTGAACCACCATGCTGTAAGATACCAGTTGTTTATTAAGACACTCAACGTAAGTGCTTTTGGGTGAAGTACACTTCATCAGACAATTCACAAAATAAACTGAATCACATTTAAAACACAAAGTAGCCAATCCCAGTCAATACTGAGCCTTCCTTATCTTGAGGGCAGGTTTAATGGGAATAACCTCATTCATCCCAGGTGGTCTCTGTGCACACATCTCTATAGTCCATTTACTTTCATAGTAATCTGTCAAATTGCCTATATCACCCCCTTAGTTCATAACACCATAAAATCAAAGCTATGCCAATTATGTTGACTTACATGCTGATATAAAGCATTGTGGGTATTACCTGTACATATAGCAGATAAATGTTGCAGTATTCTATTTTTTAATTTACATTTGGTTTTACCCACATAGAACGAGTGGCAGCCCTTGCACTGAGCTAAATAAACAACATCAGGTGTATGATAATCTGCATATGATGCCAATGAATACAGTTTACTGGTAGCAGGATGAATAAATAAATTGTTCTTCCTAATATACTTGCAGGCTTTGCTATGTTTGCATGGATAATGCAAAGTTAAGCAAATGATCTGAGAAGCATCAAGGATTGCTAGTGTGATACTGGAATACATGGGATGTAGCAGCGTAAACAGAGGCTAAAAAGTTATTTCTCTTTAAAGACAACTGGAAACTCCTCCGTTTAGAAAATGGTGTGTAGGTTCATATACCTCACCTTTGCAGAATCAGTTCAGTGGACAATAACAAAACACGTATTGTCTAAACAATGTATCATCCAAGGGCAGATTATAAAGGTTTATTACACAAATCCCTAGAAAAAAACATTCAGCACATCCCTTAGCAAAGCTGCCATATTATGATGGGAAATAAATGTTTTAGTACTTTAGAAAACCTGTAAAATCCAAATAGATTCCATTTCCCACATCAAATAAGAAATGAGCAATTTGAAGATGCAGTACTGACACAGCATGAAACCTACATGGAAGCTTTTTTTAAATATATGTATTTATGTATGTATGTATTTATGCATGTATGTATGTGCACATACAGTATATTCATTTGCCTGTTTTGTCATGGGTGGTTGTACGGCCTTAGAGAAGTAGTACAAAGGTCAACTAAGTAATAAAATTCAAGACTGAGTTGGGAAGATATTAAAAAAATCCAGTAGCATATGGTGGTTGTGAACCTCCTGACTGCTAATGCTACTGAGTTCAAAACTGCCAACTTTGTGAATAAGGGCTACTATCCTTAAGCAAGGTTCAAAAATCTCAGTGCTGATCATATTAAGCAATAGAGTACATGGGAAAAAGCCACCTGCCTATGTATAAAAATTAGAGTTGGAATTGCACTTCAGCCTGTTCTACTCAGATCTGAACAGAATCTGAACTCATTGTTTATAACCATGTCACAGAGCCAGGGTATCCTATCCTGTAAGTGGTGAGAAGGCAAAAGCTGTTGTTTAAGAATGAGTCTGCACCTTATCACATTGACAGAAAAGAGTGTGTACTTGGTGGGCCAAATGGTCCTATTCTGCTTTCATAATCTGTGATTTTCTTTATTGCATTGTATATATAAACTGAAACAGTATGTTTTACTTACCAGCCTTTTTCCAAGTCCAAACTAAACTTAAGTGAGGAAGAGTTCCCAGAGGAGATTAGTTCCCTGATGGATATTTGCTTGTGATATCAAAATGCATTGCAACCCATCCCTTCTGTTGTAAATATGATGTTGAAAAGTCAATTTATATGCAGTTTAGGTTACATTAAATCATTTTCATAAATGCTACTCTCATTTATTCATTATGAAGTAGGTTGGGATAGAAACATGATCTCTGCCCTTTTTCCTTTGCTGGCTAGTCTGTCTCTACAGTCATGAATATGTGTGTGGCAAAACAATCTGTAGTTATGGAGAAAATTATAAGATCGTACTAACAGTTTTCTGATACCATATGGTACAAAACAGCTTATCTTAAAATTGAAACTACCACAGTTTTGCTTTTATACCACTGTCATCACACTCTGAACTGAATTACGTTGCAGGTTATACACCAATGTAGTTTTAAAAATTATTGCAGATGCATGCACTATTACTTAATGGAACCAAAGAAGTATTAAACCCTTTACCGGTCTGATATGAAGGGGTGAATCTGTGGTTACAGTACTTTTCATACAAACAAAGATATTAATCTCACCACGGGCCAATTTACCTGTTTTTTAGAATGAGAACATATATTTAAAAAGCATTTTCAGATATCAGGGAGGGGTGCTAGATACAATACGTCTTGGTTGTTGTGCAGAATGGGGATATCTGCTTGGTAGAGTGTTTTCTCCAGCTGTTAGCCAGACACAGGCACTGAAGCATGCATGATGATACAACATGCAGGAAATAAATCTCAGCCCTTACTGACAACACAGTGGGTCTGATTTATAAAGTTTATTTTTTTGTACTATTCAAGCTGTAAAGATTGCACTTGAAATTGTTTGTTTAACCAGTTTATCATGAATGGTGTCACATTTTAAATACCTTCATTGGTTTTCTCTTTCAGATGGACTTCTCTATTTAAAGAATTTTATAAGAATGTTATTAGTTACAACATGGTCACATGGTAAGTACATTAATGCATATAATTATTGGTGGTATATGAAGTGCTCTGAAGAAGTCACTTTTTTTTTACTTGAGAGATAAAGGCACTTACTTCTGGTACTACATTTATTTTGAGTCAATTAGCAAAAAAAAAAAATGATTTGACACATTTGTTAAAACCAGCGATTCAGACACACATTAGCTGCAATGAAGACAAACCTCATTATCAGCTAATTTGCATGTATGTGAATTACTTAGTGATTACAAAAAGTGAAAACAAGCACTTTGCTGTGGAAATCACTGCCAGCAGCCCACGCATGGCATTGGTACAGGCACATAGGTTCATAGGTTCATAGGTAAGTACTAGGCCATCTGCCCAAGGGCATTTATAAGCCTAGCCAGAATGTGTTGGCCTTTGCCACCCTCTTAAATTAGTTCCCTGTGTCTCTGTCCAGCAAAGCCATTAGTTCCCTGCGCCACTGTCCAGTAAAGCCACTGCAGTGATCCCCGAGGTAAATTTTCTGTTTCCCATCCACCCGTCAAGGTTTCTTTGAAGAGTGTTAGTGAGGGGCACTGACTGATGTATATCAGAATCCTGTTCCAAAGCATGGGGAGTCTCTGGGATAGGAATCTATCCCTCTAGCATGTCCTATTTATCGGTGTGGTGAGGTTTATATCTCTAGAGCATGTGGCTCTCTGGGATTTTTTTTTTTTTTTTTTTAGGTGGAGCATGTCCATCAATTCTGGGTTGGACATGGCCTTGTATGTCAGGCAGAGATCAACTCTGAGTAAGCGGTATGCAACAGAGTACAGCTTGAGTTTCAGTCGGGCTGCATAGGGCATTTGTTTGAGGCCAGTAATCCTCTTGGTGAGGTACTTTTGTGGTCTTTCCAGCTGTTGCAGGTGTCTTGTAAGGTACATCCCAAATGGGGCGTTGTATTCAATGATGGGTCTAATGAGTGATGAGTAGAGAGGCACAATAACCTCTTTTGTTCTAGATGTGCACCCTTTTGATTAGATGGGCCACATAGGATTTTCTAACCACCTTGGCAATATGATTATCAAAGGAGAGATTACTATCTACTTGGGTCCCCATATCCCTTTTTACATTTTCTCTATTTAGGGGACTACCACCTATGTGGTAGTTCATAGGTACTTTGTTTTTTCCAAAGGGGATGACTATGCACTTTGGCATTTAGCTTGAGGCCATGATTTTGACACCAGGTATCCATCTCAGTGAGACCCATCTGGGAGGTGTCTGTATCAGCCAGAGAATCAATTATGGCCCCTAGTTTGCAGTCTGTGAACTTGGTCAGCCATAGTCCTCCTATGCTTGCCTGTACCACTGAGAAGTATATACTGAACAGGAGGGGTCCTAGGACTGAGCCCTGGGGGACACCACTTGTAACCGGTTTAGAGTCTGATGCAGACCCTGCAACTTGCACCATGTTTGTTCTATCCATGAGCCAGTTGGCAACCCATCTCATGACGTAGAGGTTTATGTTCAAGCTGGTGAGCTTGCCTATAATACTAGAATGGGGAATGGTGTTGAAAGCCTTTGTGAGGTCTAGGTAGGCTGTGTGGACCTCCTTTCCCTAGTCTAATGTCTTGGTAACCGTTTCAAAGAAATCCACCAGGTTTAGGAGGCATGACCTGCCTTTAAAGCCAAACTGGGTACGGTCCAAGGTTTGGAGGTGCCCAATGTCTCTGTTAAGGAGTTCCACGATTATGCGTTCCATAGTCTTGCAGACCAGGCTAGTCAGGCTTATACAGCGACAGTTCCCGGGGTCCGTTGTGGCTCCACCTTTGTGGAGCGGGATAACTGCTGCTGTTCGCCACTCTGTGGATACATAGCCTGTAGAGAGGCTGAGCTTGAACAGTGTGTTTAGGTGAGGGGTTAGTTCATTTTGGAGGTCTTGTAAGACACAGCCTGGGACAGAGTCCGGTCCCATTGAAGCTGTGTTTTTGGCTTGATTAGGGCTGTTTTAACCTGTGTGTCGGTGATTGATGGGGCCCTACATTCTTCTGGTATGGTTATGGGCCCTTTAGGGGGTGAAAGGGGGGTGCAGCTGCACTAAACCGGTCTGCCAGAATGTTGGCAATATCAGTCGGTTCAGTGTATTTTGTGCCATTCTGCACTAACTCAGAGCAGATCTGAGAGTTTCCACTTTAGGTTCTTGACATAGCTAAAGAATGCTTTGTGGTTATCTTTGGAGTCAGTGGCAATGTTTCTTTCTAAACTAGCCTTGGATGATTTAATATGAGGTATTGTAGTTTTTTGCTGATACTGATCAGGAATCTTTCCTTCTTGGGATTTTACTCTTCTGTACTAATTTCCTCCTCCTGTTGTACAGCTTGTTTATGGCAGGGGTCCACTAGACTGGCTTCCTTTTCTTGGAGGAGTGAGTCTTGCTTTTACTTGGGATAGCATGATCCATGCATTCCTGCAGGTTTCAGCAGCTTGGACAGCACTGTCCTTTAGCATGGGGGCTGTGAACCTTTCTACCTCAGTCTTAAGTAACGTGAAGTTTGCTTTTGAAAAATTTTTCATGGTTTCCTTGATTGGGGGTGGGGGCAGAATGTCGATATCCAGAGTGATTAGTCTATGGTCTGATCTAACCAGTGAGGGGTTGACCTCCGGTGTAGAACACCGGTCGCCCATGTTGATGACCAGGTCCAATATGTTGGTGGGGATGTTGACCAGTTGATCCAGGGCGTTCAAGTTTCTAAAT